>NW_024061808.1:0-83057 GCF_006381635.1 Hibiscus syriacus | reverse complement strand
GAATAGTTCAACTCCAAGAATGAAATTTTTCGTGGGAAAATATTATTTCCAAATTTTAGAACAATAAAATTTAATATGTATCAATAAAATTGAAGTTGACTTTACATATTTAGTTGAAATTAGAAAATTTAGTGACTAAATTGCAGTTTTTTAAAATTTGCAAGGGCAAAGGTGGAAAGTGGATTTTTATTTGTTCATATTTTACTTTGGAATATTAAAAAGGATGATAATGCAATGGCAAGTTGAAATTATCGTGCTTCATTAAGGGGAAAATGATAATTTCACATTAAATGAATTTTAAATTCATTTATATTAGATTAAGACAAGTGTATTATGTTTTAATTGAATAAAAATGAGAAAGTTTTAGTTTCTTTCAGCCCCAAAACGTGCACCACCATAGCTACAAGGTAAGAATTTTATTTTTTATTTTTAAGTTTATTCGATTGATTTTTGGATTAAGCTATTAGATAGCGAATTAATCCCCTTGAATTCTCTATCATTTGGTATAAATTACATGGAGATCATGCTTATATGATGAGTTTGGAAATTAGGGTTTATGTAGGATTTGTTGATTTTGAGTATTTGATGAAAGATTTTTATGTTTTTGATGTTGGAGATTAATTCTAAAGCTTGTGTGATGATTAAAACTACTTGAAATTGGGTGAAATTTCATTTGGCCATGACCTAGGATTTTGAGAAAAATTTGATTTGGTTAAATTATGTTTGGGCTTTGATTGTAGAAGCCTTGAAATGTTGTTTAGAGGTGGAATCCATGCTTGAATCAAGAACCCTAACCACTATGATATTCGACCCTAAGGAATTAATTGGGGAAAATTGTAAAAAAATTTCCATAGGATTAAAAATGATGTTTGAATGGTTCTACAAGTTTTAGAAAGTTATTTGGGTCATTTTGTTATTTTATGAAAGTTGGAGGAACTTATTCGGTAATTATGGAAATGAAGGGGTTTATGTGTAAATGCTAGAAAGATGATGTTCTATGCTAAAATTGAAAGTTAGAATATTGAATTTGATGTTAGAATGTGAAATTTGACTATTTTGGAAAGTTGGCAAAGTTTGAGTACTAAATGAAAAATATTGAGAAATTTAGTGACTTAAGTGGTAATAGTGGAGTTGTTGAGGTATTCAGCTGAAAATTAGATGATGAAAATTAAATTAAGTTGTTTTAAACTTGAATTAAAGCTAAAAGCCAAAGGACTATTTAAAATAAAATGGAAAGTTGATATGAATTCTAAAAGAATTCATAAATGGTAGTTAAAATGGAAAGTTGAAAAATGTTATGTGAAGTTTGGGTGAATTTGGACAAAAAAGGATTTATTGGTCAATTTGAAGTATTAAGGTCAACAATGATGATGTGATATGAAATTCGTAACGAATGAGCATCGAAAGGTTTTTAAGAATTTTATTTTATATTGTGTGCTCATGTTAGTAGGATTCTAACATATGATTTGAAATGTATATGTTATGTAAATGATGTTCATTTAGATTATGATTGAAATCAAAATCAAACAATGTTAAAGCTAAGGAGAAGCTTAAGGACGTAATATGAAGTGCTAGGAAGGTTTACAAGCTAATGACACCAGGTGAGTGCATATTTAATTCGTATTTGTGTTATCGAGCAAGCATTGACTTGCGATGAGCCAGTGATGAAATTACTATGGTAAGAAGTAACTTCTAACTACTATGTGAATTGTGATTCATACATATATGTTTAGTTAATATTCTAATAGAATTATTGAATAAGCTTAAAATATAAATTAGTAAAATCTGCCCAGATTTGTGTTCTGAACATTAAGTTTAAAAAATCATAATAGATTATACAAAAATGATTAGAGGACAATTTTTACACTGTTTTATTCGTATATCAATATAGTTCGTTTAAAACAAACAGATATTGATTTCGAATGTATACAAAAATATATGAATTTTTAATTGAGGATAAGTCAGAAAGCAGGACATCAGATTTTGCTCAAAACAACTTATATAGGTCAACTTCAAAAATTCACTATAAATTGTATAAGTTGAACAAGAAAAAGTTCCTTATATAGTTATATTCGTATTCGAGTCTAATTTCTAATGGTATAAACAGAATAATTTGTAAGTGTGTATATTAATACAAAATTTTGCAAGTAGTGCATATTGCCAACATATAAAACTTGTCATAAATTATGTTTTCATTTTACTCCTATGTTATAGGTTATTATAAATGTTCGAAATAAGTCAACTTTATTACAATTAGTATGATAGTCAGCGGCAGATCCAAAAAAAATTTTGAGGGTGGACATATATATGTTAACAATATAAAATTTTTAAATGAGGTAAGCATAAATAAAATTTCAGGGTGGACACCATCAATAAAATAGATGACTAATTGAAGAAAAATCGAATTTCAGGGTGGGCATGTGCCCACCTTAAGCCCTAAGTGGATCTGCCAATGATGATAGTTATAGTATTTATTATATGATGTTTATATGTTAAAGAAAGATAATTGACGATGATTATGATATATAAATGTTATGTGGAAATGAAATGTTTAGGGCATGAACTGCCCATTATGCTATGATATGAAGAGTTGGATATTTTGATTTATTGATATTTTTTATAATTGAATAATATATAATAATTAATGGAAAAGCTCATTATATGTTGTATTGAGAGTCGTATGTACATTTGGTATGTCATTAAGTTGAGTACTTTCCAGTTAAGTTATGGTACATTCGTGCACATTATGATTTGCACCGTTGGTGCTCATGTTATTATTACACTTGGAGTACATTATATGTTTCAGTTAAGATTGACACCGTGATGTGCCCTGTGCGTACCTTATGTTCTACTTACGTATTTTGCATTCTTATAAATATGCATTAGGCTATAAATTTGAAAATAAGATATGAATCTGACAGTAAGTTATGAGTCTGAAAATAAGTTATGAACTGGAAATAAGTTCTAATTCAGAAAATAAATTCTAAAATGTGAAAGTATTTATTATGAACATGGAATATGAAAATGAATATGAAAGTGGAAAATGAGAATAAAATAAGAAAGTTCTGAAAAGTATTTGAATGAAATGGAGTATGACATGATTGTTATGTTTATTATTGATTATCATGGTTTTGACAAAATCATGAGATGATGATTTTCAGGTCTCTAATGAAAAAAGACGACTTAAATAAATTAATTTGGATATTTAATGATTTTATTTGAATTTAAGTTTAATGTTTTGAATTGTTATGATATTTGAAGTTAAGTTTTATATAAAGAAAAATAATGTTATGATATTGTTAAGTTGTTTAATATTTTATGTCACTTTGGTTTGTTTATAATGTCTCACTAAGTGAATACTTAGTGTGTGATGATTTTCATACGTAGGTAAAGAAGGGGGCAAAACTCACGTAATAATATATTGAAAAAAATAAATTCATCAGATATTACTCTCGAAGAATTAATTACTGAAATGAGATAATTACTACAATGATCTTGTAGGTCGCCAGTGGTCAAACGACCTATTCATGTCGCCATGCAGGCATGCAAGTCCCGCGACTCGTCCTCTTTCGGCAACAATATACCCATACAAATCTAATTGAAAAACATTGATTGGAATTTGGCCCACCAACCACACGACTATTTCTTTCACTTTTTTATTTAGTTATTACATTTGTTTACATTTTAATATCATAAAAAAATTTAAAGAAAAATATTTCATCCCAATACCTGCAAAAATGAAACCTAAACAAATCCAAAATTTTATTGTATTTATATCATAAAAATGTAAATAAAAAAATATTTTCATTCCCATTTCATTAGAATGAAATCCAGATTTTAAGCTGCAATTATGAGATGCGATAACCTTAAATTGAAAGAATTTTTTTGTCGAATAGGTATTTGTTTGAACACTCTCAGTCATTTGATAAAGAATATTTATATTTCTGCATATATGCAGTATTCGAACGTAAAACTTTAAAGAATAACAACAAATTTATTAATCATTGAAGTGATTTAATTCGTGCAATTGAATAATCTCTTTTTTTATCCTTTAAATTATTACTCACATTTAAAATTTACGATCCAATTGAGATCCATTAATTGATAAAGTAATTAATGATATTTATGTCATCCTATTTTGTGTGGGTTCTAATCTTGACATTTACCTCGAGAATGTAAACATCTCTCTATTTAATAAAAAAAATTAAGTTATGAATATGGCTTTAGTAAGGTCTCAAATTTGAGTCCTTATGTATATAGAAAATTATTGTTGGAATATTTAGTAATGATTAATAATAATTATTTATTATTAATATTTAATGAGTTGATAATAATGATTTAGTAAGGAAAAACTCTGGTACGTATGTCAGGACAGTAGAATCATCAAATGCATGATGTAACGATCTCGTATCGCCGAACGTTTGTGGTGCGCTATTATACACATGGATTATTTCCACTTCAGGTTGTTGAGATGAACTCCCAGTCCCACTCGGTAAAGAGTATTCAGCTTTACCAAATTTTTTCTTAAATTTCAAAAACTGTCGTCTTTCTACCATTGTTGTCAAGAACAACTTTTCATTATCCCAATAATAATCAAGGTAAGCCGAAGTCTCAAAATTAAAGTTATCATCTTGAATAGAATCAAGAGTTGACAAGAATGAAGCCCTATTGTTCCAAGCGTTAATTTAGTTTGCATGCTTCTCAACCCAATTCACATTTTCTTTATGGCGACCATCTAATTTGTAGGGGTCGTCATGCGTCTCAACCCAATTCACCTGACGGCGACCATCTATTCAATGGAGGTGGTCATGATCCCATGGACTCTGTGAAATAGGTTGGTGGAAGTCGAATTGCCTCAACATTGTATCCGCAAATTAGATCTCAACAAAAGCAAAATTAATCAATGGTGTAACAACACACTAATATTGACACCCATAAAAAACATCGTGCGTCACACATGCCATAATTTATGCATCTACGTATGGTCTCTAATTAAACTGTAAAATTAAAATAACAATAAAATTGATTTAAATCAAATAATATTATTAAATTAAATAATAATTAATAATAACATATTATATATACTTCATTTTTGCCCTTAATGTCAATATTCAGCCTAAACTCTTTAATATTTTTGTTCTCCAACCCTGTGCCTTCTATTTTATGCCTTCATCTGTATATCAATTAAAACAAAAATATGACTATTTTGTTCAATATTTGTAATCAAAATAAATAATTTATAATTAATATTTTATATTAAAATAGATAATTCATATTACCTTCCGTCAAGTGGAAAGTCAACCGCAGTCCGACTAATCGGTGTAAAAAACGGAAGTCTATGCCAAGTCCATGATTGTAGTAGCATCAGACATCCACCGATTTCTGTTGTATTATTATTATTATTCACGACTAATGACGCCTTGCACATCTGACGATACAAGAACGTCAATATCACCGATCTCCAACTATATTGTCTAGTATTCACAAAATTTAAGATAAAAAAATACATAAATTTCATTGCAAAAATAGGTTCATTATTACAAAATCAAATATATAAATACATAGAAATACATATATGATTACTAATGAGGCCTATATCTTGGTAAAATAGGACATTTGTTTTTTGAATGACCTTCACCCCTACATAATCCACATCTCTTTGATTGACCTCTCTCTAGCATGAAAATCCATACTGGTATGAATACGACTGAACTCAGGTCGACCGTTTAAACTTCTATGAAGCATTGGATTTGACAGCCATTTGCCATGATCCTTTTTTTATTAAGTAGAGAGATGTTTACATTCTCGAGGTAAATGTCAAGATTATAACCCACACAAAATAGGATAACATAAATATCATTAATTACTTTATCAATTAATGGATCTCAATTGGATCGTAAATTTTAAATGAGTAATAATTGAAAGGATAAAAAAATAGATTCTTCAATTACACGAACTAAATTGTAATGAAAATATTTTTTTATTTACATTTTTATGATATAAATACAATAAAAATTTGGATTTGTTTAGGTTTCATTTTTGCAGGTATTGAGATGAAATATTTTTCTTTAATTTTTTATGATATTAAAATGTAAACAAATGTAATAACCAAATAAAAAAGTGAAAGAAATAGTCGTGTGGTTGGTGGGCCAAATGCCAATCAATGTTTTTCAATTAGATTTGTATAGGTATCGTTCCATTTCAACAATTAATTTTTCGAAAATAATATCTAATAAATTTATTTTTTTCAATACATTATTACGTGAATTTTGTCGAAAGAATGGCAAGTGAAGTAAGGAGTCAAGTTGGTGTCAATCATCAAAGAACAACTACATATATAAGTAATAACATCTTACTATTTTAAATTTTTTAGATGACATGTATACGAATAAAAAATGTCTAAGATATATTATTAGGACTATAAATATGAATCGAAGTTTTATATTTTAGATAAAAATTATATTTTACGAGAACAAAGAAATATTTTAAAATTAGACAGATTTTAAGCAGTATTGTTTACTATTGAACTATTAAATTTCTACCTAAAACTAAGCTTGATTTATATGATAATTATTATTTTATTATTTTACACGATTAATGGAATAATTGTAAAGTTAATAATGGAATGTTTTATAATGGAACAAAATTTTAAGCATTTATGATCGATAAATATTTGTAAAGTTGATGTGACATATTTAATTCGTATTTTGAGACGTATACGGACTATGGGTCTTACATATATTGCAAAATAAAATCAACAAATAAAACTACACGTATATAAAAAAAAAGATATTAATCATTTACAATCATGAAAAATGTTGGAAAAAAAGTTTGTTGAATCCTAACAAATTATTGTCTCGCCATCTTTATTTAACAATTAATTCTTAATTTTATAGGTGTTTATGGGTTAGGTTCGACCCACTATATTAATGAAAACATGTACCTAATGTCTCAAATTAAGAGTTTTGTTTTCCTTTAAGATCTTGTTTGGTCCAATGGTCGCCCTACAATTTCTTTTGGTCAAATTAGTCAAAAGAACTTGAAAATTACACGACCAAGAAAATTGTATTATTGTAGACAAAAACCATGTTATGGTTAAGACCATAATTAATAAGAGATATGAATTTCATTTCATTTGGTTGGACCGTCAATGATTTTTACAGTTTGAACCAATTCATACTTGGATGTCTAACAACTGGCTTTTTTTATTTTTTAAATATTTATTTATTTTGAATATAGAATGTTGAGGTAAAAATTAATATTTTACTTAATTCGATACAACATATATAAATTATTATTTTCATTTAAAAAAATTAAGGACTTAATTGAAAAATATAGAGGAATGGATATTATAACAATTATATTTAAATATATATAAAAGAAAATTATACTATTATCTTAGATTGAGTCGAAGATTTTTTACCTCTAAACTCGAACTCAATCCAACCAAATCCGATTTTCTTTTTTAATGATCCTATAAGATTGAATTGGATTAAAACTCGTCGAATTCGAGTCAAATTATCATCTCTAACACGAGAGATAACAAGAACTAACCTAAAAAAAACTAAAGACTTGTAAGCTCATAATCTATCTTAAAATCTATTAAAATGTTCCTATAATTTTAACAAATATTTTATGCTGAAAAATTGTTTTTGGTTTAAAAAGTCTACTTATAAATGGCACCCTTTACTTTATAAAAATCCACAAGTTATTCTATCTATTTTTATTTTATTTTATTAGAAATTGGCTCCCGAATTTTATGAAAATTGGAAATGAATCCATTTGTTATTAAACATATAAACTTAAACTATTGATTTTGCAAAATCAGCATACAAATTTTCATGAAGCACGGTGATCAAATTCGAATAAATTAAAGTAAAGTTCAATTTCTCAATTTTCATAAAATGAGTGGATGAAGTTCATAATTAGAACTATTTATATCCATTAAATACGTTGATCGATCCCTCTACCAACCCACCCGCATACCTTTCCTTTTCCAATATTGTATTATGTTCGAGTAGTTGACGTATTTATATTGTTTTTTCATGTATTTTTATTTAAAATATTATATATTTATTTAAATATTTTCTAATATTCATATCTATAATCCAAGTAGAAATTGAAATTAAATCTTTTATGAAACATAATCATATTGTATTTTAAATTATCTAAATTGCCAATACATTTCTCTTTTTATGATGCATTGGAGATTAAAATTTAATCTTTTCTTTAATCTGATCTTACGAGCCGAAAACAATCGTATATTCTAAAATATTTATATTTTTTATGTTATATATATATATAATTTATTTTTATCCCCTCTAAAATATTATAAGTTTACTCTATGATCATAAGTCTCTTAAAATATGAAACCAAAGGAGAATTTGTTATGGATGGTCGTTTTCTTGAATAAATTATTTGTTGGGGTCGTTGGATCTTCAATGTGTTGAATGTCAGCATGGGCTTATGTACTCTCACACACGTCTATATAGTGGCGGAACATACAAGGACGCTGGGGACCTTGGCCCCAATAATTTAGGAAATTTACATTATGATCCCTACGTTTTCTTTTTTGAAAATTTATCTTGGCTGCTCTTAGAAAAATTGAAATTCTTCAATCGTATTAGAGATGACTTCCTCAAAACTTATTAAAATAATAACTATGGTGTAATTATTAAAATAAAAATTATATTGCACGAACTAGATTATCTCAATGGCTAAAGAAATTATTGTTATTCATATATGTTTCATATTCGAACACAGAGACTGTAGGGTATTTGAGCGTTCATTATCAAATAGTTGAAAGTCTTTAAAATAGATATTACCACGTATAAACACCTTAGATTGATAAAAAAAGTAAATTAATAATTATATTTATATTTACAATTATATTATGATGTCCAAATATTCCTTGGAAAGAAATAAAGTATGGTAATGGGTTCTTGATATGGTAAAAGAAAATGTTAAATGCCATCAAACTATAGATTCGAGTTGGACAATATGGTCCAAAGAAAATTATTATATTGAAAGGTAATTTCAATGTGGGTAAAGACTATATAAAAAAAAGGAGGTTTTGAAAGGGACAAATGAGTAAATAAAACAATATAAGTAACTCTATTCCCTGAGTTGATGTTAAAAGGTGGAATATTGTTGTCTTTGGTCCTATCAACTTGTACTAATTTTATTATTTCTCCATTTTTGTTGTTGGATTCAGTATCGGCCTTGGCCTCACCTCCCAAAAGAAGGCGAAAACAAGTTATCAATGGAAAATACACAAAAAAAAATCTTAAAATATAGGAGGATTTAAAATTTTAAGGGGAATAATTGCCCCGTTCGTACTCTCGATACATCCCTGAATACAAAATGATAAAATTACCCCTGAAATTCAATTTAGATGGATGTAAAAGATTGTGATTTTTGTCTTCAGATTTGCTGGTTTTGGAAGGAGTTTGTTGCATAGTGAGGGAATGAAAGATAGTGAGCCGGTGGACAACAAAAGAGACTGCAAAACCATAGGCAGATTTATCAATAGCTATGGGGGGGGGGAACCCATGGATATTTTTTTTTTCTTTTTATATAAATATAATTTTGATTTTATTTAATTAAAATATATATTGAACATAAACAAGGAAAATGAAATCTCTAGTTGCATGGAAGCACCAGGTTTCAGAGCATTTTGATAGAAGAAAGCACTGTGTAGGCAAAAGGACAATCTGTTGTTATGTCAGTGTTTGCAGAGAATTGAAGAAACCTTTAACAAGGATTAATGATTCAGGTTTTGGGATCTAAATAAAGTGTTCATGGGATTTTACGCATGGTTGGAACATCATGATGGGTTTATTCCGTTGTATCAAATTGCGGTTGCCGATACGATTGTGGTTTCACGGTTGTAGATGTTGCGGATGTTACGTAATGTGTTACGTCTAAAATATTATATTTATACATTTTACAATTATCTTTTTAATATTAATATATTCTTTTAATATTTTATTTTGAAAATAAAAATTTAATTTCATAGATAAAAATTTATTAAAAACAAATATAAACTATAGAAGAGTTATCATACTGGATAATGGATAATAACAATTATAATGTTAATGAATAACATATAAACAGTATCACTAAAATCATATCAAAATTTTATATTGTAACATAAAAATATCACTAAAATCATATTAATATACATAACTATAAATATAAAAATTATATATCTTACAGTTTACTATTAAAATCAATGATGTGACGGATCTAAAGCATTTGCATCTTCGCCATTGTTTTGGTTTTGATTCCTTCCTATTCCACTTGAAGAAGACATCACATTATGTGCATCATAAGATGCATCATTGATAGGAAATATGTTGTATGATAAAATTTTATAATAAATAGATTAGATAAAATTTTATAATAAATAGTAAATAGATAAAATACATATACTATTATAGTATTATAAAGTGAATTCTTTTCTTATACAAAATTTATATAATAATAAGTAAACATATAATTAGGATACTTAATGTTAATATAAAAATTTAATTTAAAATTAATCACATCAGTTTTAGATATGAGAAAAATTCTATTTAAATTTAAATTAATTTAATTTTAAAATAATGTTAATAAATAATTTAATTAGAACAATTTAAGTAACTAATTTTAAACATAACTATTACGATATTATTAATGATATATATTTATAATCCAATTTTAAGAATTAAATTAGAACAATTTATCTATATAATTTTATATTTCAGATAATTTAAAGTTTGTTGCGGCGTTGTGGTGCAATTTATAGCGTGTTGTGGTGTTACGTAACGGTTTTTGACCGCAACAATCGTGATACGGTTCCCTTATTGCATTACGCCGATATTGCATCGCGATAACCTTATAAAACGTTACAATACGAGTGTTACGCTGCGTTGCGGCCGTAATTTAATACTATGATTTGTTCAGAGTTCATCATACGTAAACCCAGGAAAAAAATCATATCTATCACCCAATGCTATATATTCAATTTCATTTCAACCCCAGAATCTTCGAACAAGTTCTGCATCAACATTCGTAACGATATAACACTTTATAAACAACTAAAATCTAATAGTACTAGGACCAAAGCAGCTCAACTCCATAACTTTCTTCATATTCACTTCAGATTTATTCATCAACGTACACGCAGCAGCAGCTGAAAAGAAGAGGAAAGGACCATGGCCCGAGAATAAGCGGCGACATTGTTCTTCTCATGTTGATGAAGTGACCTAATGGAGTAATTCCACCTGCAAATTCCTTGGTCCTTAAGGGCCTCCACCTGCAAATTCCTTGCTGCTCCACTGCTCATTTTCTAATTCTTCTCTTCTGGGCATTGGATTCTTTGATTTTGAGTTGAGAGGAGAATCAATCGGGTTAGTGTTTGTTTTTATAGGGGAGGATGAATGGAAAATCCCAAAACCAGTAGGCGGTTTTAGCCAGATATGTGGGAAGTGAAAACCAAGGAAAAACGATTGCTTACTTTTCACTGTTTTCGGTCTTTTGGCGACGAAAACAAAGAAATCCGACTGCTGTTTTCTGTTTTGCCAAAAAAAGTTGGCCGGTATTTTCTTTCTAACCCCTCTATTTTATTAACATTTAAAAGTTAGGCCATCCATTTTAATTATTCAAAATTTATTCTTATAATTTATAAAAGTTGAAAAGCTAGTCCAATTGTGACCATTATACGTAGGGATGGGCACGAACCCAAATCTGGCGGGTTTCGATCTGATCCAACTTGATCGGGTAGGATTTTTTCTAAAAAAAAAAGTTCGAGTCGGGTTGTGTTTTTAAAAAATATGTTTGGGTCGAGTCGACTTCGGGTTTAGAGTGAAAAATACCTAACCCACGACCGAAAATAATGCAAATTTACCCCATATATTTATGAATAATTACAATAATAACACTTTATATATTATTTTTCAATTATATCCCGAATAAAAATAATATTTTTTTATAAATATATTTATTTTCGGTTGGGTCAGGTCGGATTTTAATTTTATCTTAAACAATCGGGTCATATTTGGGTCAGGTTAAGTCACCCTAAACTCGGGTCGAATCGAGTTTCAAATGGATGATTTATATTTTCAAGTCAGATCGATTTGATCGAAACTCTTACCCGACCCAACTCATGTCAATCCCTAATTATACTATATTATTAAATCACCGGTCTGAAAATTAATGGTTTAGTATATATATGAAGAATTAATAAAAATCAATAGTCGAATACTTTAAATACGATAAATTAACAAAACTAAGTAGTTCAATTTTTTGTTTTTTTATTAAACATTAGGTAGTTTCTTAATTTTTACAAGATATGGTGATAACGTTTTTGACAAATCAAAAGTAAAGAGACTAATTTTTAACTTTTATAAAGTAAAAGGATGGAATTTATAATTTAGATAATTTATTCCTTCATTGTTTTGGTTTTGGGTTTTTAACATGTTTCAGATTCTATAAATTGCAATTACATTGGGGGCGGCCGTTTAAGTTTTTTTTTAAAGAAAAAGAATATGCAATATTTATTTATGAGCTAACAACTATTATTTTATCATTGAGGTAACTCGATTCATACTTGTTAATTATTTAATTGAATATAACTCAAAAAAAAATATAAAAGTACTTTTTTTAAAAAAATATTTAATGTAATTATTGCATAACAATTTGAGTTCGTTCGATTTATTGACAAAATTAAAAAATCACTTAAAAGTTACATATTTGTGATTAATATTTTTAATAAAGGCTTAAGGATCACCTTTGCACTTGCAGTAGACTGAATTTATCATTTTCGTTCCTCTCGTATTTTCACATCAATTTAACCCTCGATGTTGTCTAATTACTTCATTATATACCATACCCCTAACTTAAAACCTTAAATCATAAACCTCTAGTGTGTTCCCTATGTGTTATTTGATTGTTTTATCTGTTCTAAAATGTGTTTTACCGAGATTTCTAAGTTATTGAAGTTTTAAGTCTGCTTGTCTGATTCATGATCTCTGGATACCGTTTCTACTGAATTGATATGTTTGAACTCTGATTTTCTGTTACCACTCTGCATGTTTGATTCATGATCTCTGGATACCTTTTCTACTGAATTGTTATGTTTAAACTATGATTTCCTGCTACCACTGATTACTGTATGAAAAAAATGTTTTTCTTCGGGGGTACTTTGGGATCTGGTATGTAGTCTCTACAGGTTCAGCTCGATCAAATTGGTAATTCCTTATATAGGTTCAGACTGATCGAACTGGTAATTCCTTACGACAGGTTCAGCTTGATTAAACTGGTAATTCCTTATATAGGTTCAGACCGATCGAACTGGTAATTCCTTATATAGGTTCAGACCGATCGAACTGGTAATTCCTTACATATCTAAGGTGACCCTTGGGTGGGCTCCTAGGCCTAATGGGCATAGTGGTAAGACCTTATGGACCCTAAGGAACTCCCTTAGGGTGACACATCTACTATGTGTTTTGGGTAAGTCCTTATGGACTTGAAGGCATTCCCCTCAGGTGGGCACCTACACTTCGGCTATGGTAAGACCTTATGAACCCAAAGTGTTCCCTTGGATTGACACCTATGCCTAATGGGCCTAGGGTAAGTTCTTATGGATGCAATTATGTAGAATTGCATATAGTGTTCGGTTGGAGGGTTTTACCATGGTTTTAAAAATACATTTTAAACTGTTACTGTTTTAAAAATACATTTTAAACTGTTACTGTTTTAAAAAAATCTGTACTTTTTCACTGGTTTTGTGGGAACACACTAGACACCATATTCTGATCTCCTGAACCTAGTTCTCTGAACGTTTCCTATGATCTGTAAGCTTCATGTCTTTTACTACCAGAAATATCAGTGGGACATCAGCTCATCATAAAGATCTATAGATGTCTGAATCAATAAGTAGCTTTATGCTTGCCTATTATCTGCAAGTCCTTCAGCATCATTCGGTAGTTTTGTATTACTGAGCTTCCCAAAGCTCACTCTGTTACTCACTATTTCAGGTTAAAAGAATCGAACAAGTGCAGCTATCGACATCAGTATTGGAGTTCCACCGACGTTCTTGTGAAGTACGTTGCATGTGATTAGGGGACATGTAGGTTATATTCTGTTTTTATATCCGAGTCTGAATCATGTATGATTTTAACTTTATTTGTAGTATATGAATGATTTTCTGAACTTTTATTTTAATTATAATTTATTTTATGATTTTACACGTTTTAATAGAGATTTTAAATTTTTATGGGATATTTACTGTAGGTCGCTCCGGTGACCTTAATATGACACCTCGAATCGAATCGGATCACCCGCGTTGGTTTGTGGGTATTACATTTCCCCCCTTTTGTTTCATGGGAGAACAATTCAAAAAATGAAAGAAGAAGAAGAAAAAGGCTCAAAAACGCATTTCTCTTCAGTTTTCGCATGCTTTTTCTCTCCTCTTTCGGAAGACAATTTTTTTTAAAAAAAAGATCAAATATCTTAAAATTCAAAATGCTTGTTTTCTCTTCGATTTTCTCTATCTTATCATGAAACAGACAAGAAAATCAGCTCAAGACTCTCAAATGAGCGCTTCCTCTGTTTTTCCCTCGCTTGTTTCTCTCTTCAACGACAGCTATAAAAACGCAGAAAAAAATCGCAACCAAAAAGCAGGAAATATTCCAATCCACGTCTTCTTTGGCCTCTAACTTTTCGTTTTAGATAAATCAAACAGAATCATAGAATGAAAGGCAGAGCAAGAAGCATCTACGTTCTTTATACAAATAAATGTAAAGAAAATCAAAAAAAAAGAGCAACGATGCTTTACTTGAGGAAGCAAAGAAACAGTTGCGTCCTGCAGAGGAAGATAAACCGTAGGAACTAATCAAAACTCCAAAAAGCTTCAAAAGCTAATCAACTACTCTTCATCGTCTTCGAATAATTTTTAATCGCAAATATCCAAACGCGGATCGGTTGGGAAATGTGAATCAGAAGACCAATAAATAAATAAAAATTTGGATTACAATGAAAGGAGATGAAGCTTCGGCTTTCACTTTCGTTTCCAACGGCTGCCGTAGTCGTCGTCGTCATCTTGTTTTAAACTTTTGTCGTTTTCAGACATTTTACCATTTCAAATATGTTCGGCCACCTGACAAAGTGGAAAGAGCGGGGGTGGGGTGGTCATATGAAACTAACTTCAAGTTGATCGGGTGCGGCCGGGTTTAGTTTTGCTGAAAGGAAGAGAGAATGCGGAGTGACACGTCAACTGATTGGTGGGAACTGGGAAAAGTGATTCGTTGCTTTGTTTGGGAGAGTATCGAGTAGTCGTATTGAATTTTGAGTCGGCTTTAACTAAAATATCTGAAAATGACCTGGCGCGTTCGTTCGTGTTGTTTTCACTATCACTGTAAATTTTAGTCTTAATGCGCTATTTGCCCCCTAACATTTACATGTATTTCTAATTTGGTACATAACATTTTTTGTCGATAGTTTAGAATTTTTTGGTCGATCAAAACGTGTGACATGACACTTTTTACTAAAAAAAATGTTAGATACCAAACATTTGCATGTATTTCCAATTTGGTACCTAAAATCTTTCGTTGATAATTTAGAATTTTTTGATCGACCAAATTATAAAAATAGGCAAATATTTGAGGGCAAATGGTATATTAAGTCTAATTTTTTTAATCAAGCCCTTTTCTTTTCTTTACCTAGAACATGGTTCAATTAAGTTCACTCAATCACTTTGATAAAGTAAATGATCTCAACGAGTGTTGAACAAGTAGTTGAGACTTAGGCATTTGAGTTTGTAATATCAAGTTCGAATCTTACCACTATTATTCTTACTGGGCAATATATAAATTTCTATGTTAATTCCAATTGAATCTTAGCTATGCCTTGACCCTGGACCGGGGGAACCACCCTGACCTAAAACTTTTATGTACCAAAAAGAAAAAGAATTGATTCAAGCAAGCAAGGATGCAAGATTCAATATTAGAGGGACGAACTTCTAAAATTTTCAAAAGGGATGAACTCATAAAATTTAAGGGAACGAAAAACATATTTTCAAAATATATATATATAAAAGAGTGTAAAATATATGATTTAAAATTTCAGTGGACGATTGTTCCTCCCCTCCCCTCTATCCACCCTTAGACTCAAGTAGAAACTAGAATTATTATATTATATATTTGCATATATAATCTTACATTTTATAATTCAAATGCATCTTAAGGATTATTATCATTTATCAAGTAGACAATAAATTAATTTTCACAAGCAAGATTAAAAGAGTGATCAGTGTTCCATTATTTTGTTTTTTAGTTCTTAAATTTACTAAAAACAGTTATTATGTTTATACTAGAAAAAAAATCTTTCGTTGATAATGAACTGAATAATTATTTTAATATTAAAAGAATAATTATTTGATGCATCAATGATAAAACTACTTTTACTTTAAAACTAAATTAATTTTTATATTTATTTTTAATTCATAAATTTAAAACGCTTATCAAAGACTATATACAGAAAAAAAATTAGATCTGTAATATGTAACAATTGTCGATGACTAAAATTTTTTTTTTAAACAGATATTATCTAATAATCACATCACTATTAAAAAAATACATTAATTAAAATTAAAAGCATTTATGGGCCCTAACCTCATTTGGGTCGGTCCGAATTACCCAAATTGCCCGACTTCGATTGGAATGGAATTAAATCTCCCACTTTATATATACAGCTCTTAAAATCTCTTCTCACACTTGCTTCGAATAATCACACTCATTGATGTGCAACAAATATTTTAATTAAAAGATATTAATTTCTTAAACAGATATTACCTTACTTTTGTTTGAATAATTAGACCAAGTCATATATATATATATATATTCTGGAGTATAGACCAAGTCTTATATATTTAGTTAGACCACATTTCAACATCAGTATATTTAAACAATATTTCCACATAGGGATGGCAAACGGGCGGGTCGGTGCAGATATCCCTCCCCCATCTCCATACCCACCTAATATTTTTTAATCCACCAACCATGATTGTGGGTACAAATTTTCAAATCCACACCCGCCCATATGGGTATATTTTCAAATTCATCCCCACACCCACTATCCACTAGCGACATACCCATTTAGACCCGCCTGACAACAAACTAATGGGATGTTGGAGTTGGTTCCCAGATAGTTCGTGATGGGGTAGCAACACATGCTTCAATTTGTCAGAGGAGTGGCTCTACGAATGTTATGGAGACAGATTGTAGGGAGCATGTAGTCGCAGAGCTGGATTGTTGAGTTGCTTTCGATGTTAATGCTCATAGTGCGCCTAATATGAGTTTTGAGGGGTAAAGAACATGGAAACTGTTGCTTTTGATGTTAATGCATATAGTACGACTAATTTGTGTTTGGATGAGCAACATGAGCTAAAGAACATGGAAAGTGACGTGGTTAGTGGAATTATAGGTTTAATCAAAGAGTCGAATATTTTCCTAATTAAAGACCAGATTAAAGACTAAATATCCTTAATATTTGATTAAATTATATGTTATATATTATACAATATTAAAATTTATAAATTAGTCTCTAAAATTACATTTAAATTCATAAATGGTCCAAAATTTAATAGATATTTAGCTGGGAGGGCGGATGCGGGGCGGGTAATGTCTCAAACACATTACCTGCCCACCACCCACGACGGATACCACTTTTATAAATCCACACCCACCCACTACCCGCTAAAATTATACCCATCCCCGCTCCAATTAAAGCGGATGCGATACGAAATCCACGAAACTGTACCCGTTTGCCATCCCTATTTCCACATCAGTCTATTATGCAACATCTATTATATACAGTTTCCTTGTGTTCATATTCTCTTTTGAAAGGTGGGAAGTTTTCACATTCCAAGTAAATAGTCATAAGTCATTGACGCTAGTACATAAACCAAAAGAAGCCTAAGCCCAAAGATTATTATTTTTCTTAACTCTTAATTAAGAGTTAATGAATGGAATATTTTTATACATTTATTTATATTTAATTCATTAATTGTTAACTTAAATCACATATTAAATAGATCTTTTATAAAAACAATCTTCCTTATTCAATTTACTTCATTTAAAATGATCAATTAGTTCAATAAAACGAGTTAACAAAATGAGTCACTAATATACTAAAATAAGAATCTAAACCAGTTAACAATTAATGCTCAAATACTCTGGCAAATCGCTGGTGCTCAAATTCGTGATCTCTAAGACTAACAACTATTTCTTTAACAACTAAAGTTGTTTGATTCGTTAAAATAAAGACTGTAAATTTAAATCGTAATGTTATAAATAAAATAAAGTAAACTCAAGGAATCATCCCATAATAAATTTAAAATATATAATACTTAAATAAAATTAATCAATTAATTATAAAAAAAATTCTTCGTTACTTTAACCTTGTCCACCAAAAACGTTTGGTTTCTTTTAAAGCTGTTTTAAAGTATAAACAATTCATGTTTTGGGTCAACATTTATACTAAGTCCAAGTCAAAGTCAGTCCATTAAGTCAAATAATATGCTTTGAATGTTTTCTATAACAAGATTCCTTCTTCCCTTATTGAAATGATATCAACTCTTTCAAGAAAAGAAAACTGATTTAAGTCTATAATATTAAGATTTAAGTCTTTATTATCATTTAAAAAAAATATTATTTAATATATAAAAATAATTTATATTCTTTTTGAAAGAAATAATTTATTGAATTTTTTAAATTAATTGTCATATTAGTATTTCATGACGTGACTTAATTAATAAAATTTAAATAAAAAGATTAGTAAAATTAATAATCAATCATCAAATTAAATAGTTTAACTTAGAAATTTTATTGTATCGCATAATTAATAAATGCCTAGTTTTTTTCTCTTCATAACGGAGCCTATAAAGAAGCAAAATCGTCACCCTCCCATCGAAAAGAAGTAAAGAAAAACAAACTAACATTTTCCCTCGTTTTCTCAGTTTCCGATTCTGTCTCTCCAAACAAACAAGCACTTTCTCCGCTAAATCCTCGCTATATCCATCAAAATTTATTTAAAATGTCTGTAATGTCCTACTCGACCACCCACTCCTTTCTTTCTTTCTAAACCCATGGCGTGAACTTAAACAACCCTTTCATTCGTAAAAGAAAATGACGAAAATTAGTAGTAGTTTTCGCATGTGTTTCCTTCCGGTTGTTTCCGATAATGATTTGACGGTCGGAAAACGATCGAAGTCGTCGGACGATAAACCAGTCCTTTCTCCGGGGAAGAACACGAAGGGTCACAAAGACTCTGTCTGTAACATTTTCGGTCGGAAAAACAAACTTGGTCGCCGGAGTCTATCTCGTTTTGTCACTGCCGTCTTCTTTGAAACTTCCCTGGTCAGTTTCTTCTTCCCTTTTTTGCCTTTTCATGTCGTTGTTGTTTAATCATGGTAGATAATAATATCATTTTTCTGGGTTCTTTTTTTATAATTGGAACTTAAAAATAGAAACTTACTTGAATCCATGCTTTCAAATTTGTTTTAATAATTCAAACTTATGACCAAATCAGTTCAATTATATACTCTTGAGAGAGACACTGTTCTTGGAAATTCAATCTCCATGTGCTTCATTGATTCAAAAGTTAGTCAAAATTTTTACTTTTCCTCTTGACTCTCTATTTTAATTCCTTTATTATATGATATAATATATTAAGATTTGAACCTCTGACTTATAATTCCATTCGGTAGATGAAGAAGATGAGAAGCAAGAAACTGGGACAGAAGCTTCACCGGGTTTACAACAACCATAGACTCAAATCCCAATCCGAGCCGAGACCGAAACCGAAACCGAAGAAGAATTCCGATCCGAAGATCAATGATGCACCCTGTGAGGACGTTGATCAGTCAACAAGCAGCATTTCTTCCAAGGTCCCATCTTGTTTATCAAAAATTTCATCTTCATCGTCGTCGTTAGTCACAGCATCTGGCCGTTCATCTTCATCGTCACTTTCCTGTAATAAAGAGCTTGAGAAGTGTCGCCATGGTTCCAGCATTGGTTTTTGTTGTTTGCTTCTCACGAGCCTACTGGTTTTGGTCATTTGGGGTAAAGTTTGTGCAATTTTCTGCACCTCGGCCGTGCTCTTTCTCGCGAACCGGTGGATTAAATTGATCAAACGAGGCCAATCAGATAACATTGCGGTGGATCGCGATTTACCAGAGATCGATTCGAAACTTTACAGGAAGAATATTATCATGGAAGGATTACTAGAAAGGAACCATAGACGAAATGTGTATTGATATATTTATATATTTAAGTTTCATTGCTAGAAAGGATTGTTATAGGGACATGAACGGAAGCATAGTTTTATGTTAAGGTGGATGAGTTTATAAAAATTTAATAGAAACGAAAATATATTATTAGTATATAATACAAATAAAATATTTAAAATATATAATATTTTTTTAAAATTTGATTTTTTATGTTAGATAATGTGTAAGTAGTTTTTAATAGATAAATAACCTCAGTGATCGAAAATGTCTTATAATATACGATTTTAACCAACTTTTTTGGATTTGACAAAATGACCAACAAAATCGTAACGCGAACTATAATTTTTCAACTCAGTTTCCAAATTCGCAACGCGATTTTGAAAAATGTGTTACGATAGTTAAAATGTGTTGCGAGAGTTTGAAAAAAGTATTGTTGCGATAATGAAAAATCCAAAATAAGTTTACATTTTAACTATTCCAAATTCACGTGGAGTTTGAAACAATAAAGAATGTGTTGCGATCGTGTAAAAGATTCCCAAGACATTTGTAAGATCTTAGTTTGAAACAATAAAGAATGTGTTGCGATAGTGTAAAAGATTCCCAAGTGTTTGCAATGCTCAATCCAAAATAGTATTGGAAATACTATTGGGAATGAGTATTTAAGGCTTGGATTTCCCACTTCCTTGTTGAGTAAAAGAGAACAAGGGGGACTCTCGCGCATCGCCGCCGCCGTCGTATCGGGTCGTGATCGTGGTCGTGGTAATACGTGTCTTCGACACATCCGCGCGGATACTACCTATTTAGAGAAAATCGCAACGCGAACTTGGACTATCGCAACGAATTTGGAAAATCGCAACGCTAACTTCGACTATCGCAACGAATTTGAAAAATCGCATTGCGATTTTGTTGGTCATTTTGACAAATAAAAAAAAAGTTGGTCAAAATCGTATATTATAAGACATTTTCGGTCACTGAGGTTATTTTCTCTTTTTAATATCAACTACTCTCTCTTTCTTTAACTTAGTTTTTTTTTCTAAATTTTTTTTGTGCAGACCTCTTCTTTCCCTTTTATTTTTGTTTAGTTGGTTATAGATAGTAATATTGGTTATTGATCATTAATGATAATTAATTCTCTTATTTTTTATATTATTAATTTTGTTTTTGTTTTTTTTTTTGAGTTTTTTAATTTTGAATAATAATCTATATCTCTGTGACATATTTTTCTCTGCTTTTTTGACATGTGATTTCTCTACTCCTATGGTATAATCCTTATGGCTTTTGGTATGTTTTTCTTATACCTTTGCGTTTGTTTTGGTGTTTACACAAAAACCATTACAATACTTATTTTCTGATTGATTTGGTCACGTATTGTCAAATCCCTTTTTAGTAAAAGATTGTTTGCCGATATAATTAGAATTGTGTGGATAAGCAGCCTGCCAGATAGATAGGGATGACCACTGGTCGGGTTAGGGAAGGGTTTTTGGTTAACTCGACCGACTCGAAAATATACACCCTCCATTCGAACTCAACCCGACCTGACCCGATTTTTTAGAGTATAAATTCTACCCGACCTGGTATAAATTAAGGATTTAATTAAAATAATAATAAAAATTTTAAGGAAATTACATTATTATCCTCGGGTCAAGTCGGTGTTTTTTCACCATCCTCCTAAACCCGACCCGACTTCATCCCTTAAAAATTCATTCTCGAACCTGATTTTTTTATATAAAAAAATGACCCGATCGGCTCGGACGCAGGTGAAATTGCCATCCTTACAGATAGTTTGGTTTGCTCACCACTCCTTTATCACTTCGTAAAGTGTCTCGTCCGACGGAGACAACGAGTTTTTATGAAAGTTATTGTGTTTTTTTATGTTGGCCGTTATTCTAAATGAAATGTTCTTTTTTTTATATCTTTGGGTTTAATATTTTTATTTTTTTTATTTTTTTAATGACTATTGTCTTTATTTTTTTTATGTTTGGGTGCGTTGTAATTCCTCTTTTATTTTATTAATGAAATCTAATTACCATCGATAAAAAAAATTGTCAATCCTTTTTTTCAGGCTGTGTTGTGTGCATCATTTATCCTTCCCAAGATTTTAAGCCTTTGGAGAATGCAGTTTAAATGTACAAATGATTGATTTGTAAAACTGAGAATTTCATATCAAAATTTGTATAATAAACATATTATTCATTTGTGTCAATGAGCACAAAATACCAAAGGAAAATAAAATTTATGTTTTTAATGATTCATGAACATCTTACAGACACATCTAGTTACCTACTGCCCCCAAGTTTATGTTTGACAGTCCTGTCTGTTTTCTTCACTGATGCAGTACTACTACAGCTGACAACATGTATACATACATGCATACATATGCATGTATATATTGTGGTCCCTGTTTTGGATGGCTCAGATTAACCCAACCCAACACTCTGAAACCACTCTTTCGAGAGATCCTGTCCCTCCATAAAAAATCTTGAAGAGCCAAAGACGATGTTTATTTTTTGTTAACTATGTTGGGCAAACAGGTAATAAAAACTAGGAAAAGGAGTCATGTAGGGAGAAAGTTAACAGCAAAGAGTAACAAAATCTCAGTTCAGATTGCTGAGATCTGTGTAATTATTATAGTTTTTATATGCATATATATATATATATACATATACATACATACATGACTGTGGTCCATAAAGGGATCTTTTGATCTTTGCTAAGGGCTTCTTTGTTTATTTTTTTTAACTTAAATGGTAAACCCTTTCACTGGTTGCACAAAGCTACAACCAACTGTTACTCTAACCTTTGGTTTCCTTATAGCAAACCTTTAAGATACCATTTGGAGTTGGAAATCAAATGGTTGCCTACTTGTTCTTAAGTAATTATACATTAATGGAGAACTTGAAGGAAACTTAAATAGTAAAAAATAATATATATATATATATATATATATATATATATATATATATATATATAGTTGAGGTGTTGAAAAGGAGGTACCAAGAAACTAAGGCAAAAAAGATGGGAATTGACCTAAAAATGGGCATTATGAATCATTTTGCCAAATACCATGGTTGTGTATGGATAAAAAAGATTTTGTGATACCCAAACAACTCTGTGTTTGACCCATTGTTGAAACTTAAACTGGTACTAAAAAGCTTAGACCCTTGTTCGAGTAGATTCAACAGTGTTATATCGTTATTCTATCGTTTTAAAAGTTAAAATCTTGTGAAAGATTAAAATTTTATTTGAATATTTAACTATTCTGAAAATAATGTTATTATACTTGGTTATGCATGGATCAAGAAGTAGTTTTTCAAATCAACTTGAGGATAAAATGAGTTAGTTTGATGTCACTTTCTTAGTTTTTCAAGTGCAAGTTTAAATACGGGGCAATATTCATATGGTCCCCCATTGTCATGCAAAGAAGGGGGGGTTCCATAGTTAGGGTCATTGCCCTATATATGTATCATCTCTATCTAAAGCTGCCAATTGGTAGGGCACCCTTTGCAAATAAATACCCTGAAATCCCTCCCAAATATTGAGTCGATGCAGGGCACAATCTGCTTCCCAAACCCCAAGAATCCTTCCATGTCTGTCCAATCCCAGCACACCCTTTTCTCTCTGTCTATACCCCAAAACATATCCATAAAAAAAGGCTTATTTCTAAAATAAGTGCATAAACTATATTGTTTTCAAGAATAGGTTCTTAAACTATTTTTTGAATGATCCCGGTGCCTAACGTTACAAACCTTATCACTTTAGGTGTTCGGATTGTGAACGATGTTAATTTCCTATGTTAAGTGACACGTGTCATAATCTAATAATTTTGTATTTTTTTAAAATATTATAATAATTATAAAAAATCCTAATTTCTCTTAAATTAAAAAAACCTCATATCCTTAAAATCCTCAAATCATAATCCTAACCCCCCGCCATCCTTTTCGGTCACTGACATAATCCTTGACATTCTCCTAATCATACGACGTCGTAGTTGTCGTCGATTAGTCATCGAAATTGTGTGAGATCGCGATTTTCATCCTAGAGTTCGTGAGGTATAAAACGTTGATTCATCGTCGATCGGTCATAATTCCATAGGAGTTTTGATCGCCGGGGGGATGTGAGGTCAGGTGGAGCTTCGCCGATAATAAAGGGCAGTGGTCGGTGTGGGTTTAGGGGTTGAAATGAAGGTTTTTAAAGTTTTGGGGCTATTTTGAAATTTCTGTGTTTTTAAAAAAATATAATTTTTTTAATCTTAAATAAATTTTTTAAAATTACTAGAATATAACATGTGTCATTTGATAGAGGAAATTAATGTTTGACGGCCAAGACACCTAAAGTGATAACATTTGTAGCATTAGACACCAAGATCATTCAAAAATTAGTTTAGGCATCTATTCGTGAAAAACGCTATAATTTGAACGTTTATTTTATAATTAAGTCTAAAAACCCTAAACCCCTTGTGTCACACATGTGGCAAAGGGACCCAACCAGTTTCCACACGTGCCAAACCTCACATTTTGTAGCCGCCTATATCCCAACACCCAAGGTGGCTGTTAATGGGACCACCCCTACCAATGATCCTTTTAGAATATTCATTTTTTTTATGTGAAATAAAATTTCATCACACCATACATATGCATATGACCTAGGATCTAGTGTACTAGATCAAGGCTTACAAAGGGAAGCAACAGATGAAACAGTCTTGCTTAGGTGGCAGGTGATTGTTGGCTTTGATATCGTGGACTGTTCCGTATACAAAATTTTCAGCTTGCATGCAATTGTGCGAAAGGGATGGGGATGCATGGCATGATTGTAGAGATCTTCAACCAGAGTCATATCTGAAAATTACATCTTTGGTTAGTCACGCGGTTTTGATCTTTCTTTTCTCCACTCGTTTTTACTAGTGGAGGAGCTGGTAATATCCCCGTGCTTCACGTTGTAGCGAACTATGGTGTTCCCATGGTGATCAATGGTGGAAACCGATGGTTTTGGGGCTGGGGTGGGGAAACAGATGGTTTGATGATGCAAAGAGGTGTTGGAAATGGAGGGTTTGGTGGGTTTAATGGTCAGCTTTTGGTGGGAAATCCTGGTAATTTGCAGGTTGGTATTGTTGAGGCTTCTATGGAGCTCTCTTCAATGCCAAAGTTGCAGCATTGTAAGCCTGATCGTTGTGATTCTTGCTTTAAGGTCTAGTTTTTCTTTTTCCTTTTTCTGTTTTTTCTTAATATGCATAGTTTTCTGAGCTTTGGGTTTTGTTTGTAATTGTTTTTTTTTTCTGTTTGATTCCTGAGAAAATATGAGAGGGAAAAATAGGCCATCTTTGATTGCCATCTTACTGGATCACATTCATACATGTTGCAGAAGAAGCGTTGCAATGGGGAATCTGAAACTGGGAAGTTGAATGGAGGGATATTGAACCAATTTGGACAAATTTTCCCCATAAAAGAAGTTGATTTCCATGGATGGAAGAACCTGGAAAACAATCAGAATCGCACCAATGAAGAGATGAATGGATTCAGTTCAAGAGCTGCAAGGAGTGCTTATGCCTATGCAGCTACAGTTCAAAAGAACAACGCCAATGAGGTAAATGAAATCATGTTTCAATCAAACACATTTCTTTTTCTGCACTCTTTTGATGTAATATTTTTCTGGGTTTTTGTTCTGGCAGACTGTGGATGTGTTGGCTATTCACAAGAAGGGAAACTCAGCTGGCACTGGAAGTTATGTGATGGAGTATGACTTTTTCCCAGGGAAAAAGGGCAGAAACACAGCTTCCAAGGAATGGGAATTGCCTCAAGAAGGTTCCTTTTCACTTGGTGATGAAGCTTCTCATGCTAGTGCTTCTAATTATGTTGATTTATCACTCAAGCTTTCTTATTAGAGCCATATATACAGGGAAATTTCCTTTTCTTTTTGGCTTATGTTTTGTTAAAAAAACTTAATTATATCTAATATACCGAATTACTGCAAATTTATCCTTTCTGCTTTCTCTATACATGTTCGAGTTTCGTGACTGTTGATTCTAATAATATCGTCTTTAAGATTCGAATATGCGTTGGGGTTTTCATTGTCTTGTAGATTATGTATATGTAGGATGGAAAGAACGGGCTCAAAACCCTAGCAACTGTATCCGTCTCCCTTTTGGAATTTCACAAGGAGGTATCTCTAGCTTTCTGTTAAAGGGAGTGAACTAATTAAGTAAACCTTTTTAGGGTTTTGTTTTTGAAAAACGTGAAACCAAAGCTTATATAGACCATCACTTTCCAGGAAAACTGAAGCAAAACACACATACATACATATAACGATTCTGGAGATCATCAGAAATTGGCTGTTGGCTACTGCTGTAATAGATGAGTGCAGGTTAAAGTTTCAATATAAACTTGGAACAGACGAATAACCTTAATTCGAATTTTAACTTTAAAAAACCATGTTGCTTAACAAAGTTGACCCAAACTCGGTCTAAATCTAAAGAGTTTGCAAAGAAAGTGTTATTAAATCGAAAATGAGTGGAAACAAACTGATGAAACCTAACAGTTTGTGTGGACCGATAGTCTGGTAGTAGCAAAAGCTGTGTGTTCCCCAGCTTTTCCATTTGGTTAATAAAAAGCAATCCTTTTTTTCAGTTATTGAGTAGGAAAAAATGAACATCGAAGAAAATTGCATGCATTGCCACCGCAGAAACAGGTAACAGTAAATATAAAAACCAATCGTGGACGGCCGGATTCCAACCTGCGCAGGCAGAGCTTATTACTGGTCATACCAGATGGCCACGCCGGCACGTTCACAAGCCTGTTGTTATCTGAAGAACATAAAAATTAATTTATTCACCAATTCAATTATTACAACATTAATCCTAACATAGAATTACAATACCAAAAATCTTGTTGCACACCTAAAATTTCAATAAAAATTTTGCCAAATCCTACATGAACATTTCTCTTTGTGTTTTCTTCACTTTTCTTTACATTTATATGTGAATTGGATTGTCAATGGAAGTGTCACTGTTGTAGGGTCCAACACTTTTTGACAGCTTCAAAATCTTCATTCATCGTCATAAGCAAACCTCTAGAACCCTCAATAAACCGAAACCCCAAAGAGAAAACAATGAATCCCTCGGATAACTGTGACTACCCTCAGCTCCCAACGATCAAGATCCACCACCCACAATCCCCTCACCACCCCACTTCCACCGCCACCCCACCGTTGGTGTCGGTCGCAAAATAATTTTAAGAGTGAAAACGATAATATCTAATTATTTCCAATCAAGAATAAATGATCTCTCGTACCTTAAGACAATCATTTATTACCCCAATCGAAATAAAGAGATCATTATTTCGTCTTAAAATTCAATATCGATTCGAGGGAAAATGGTAATATCTAATAATTTCCATTTGATAATAAATGACCTCTCATACCTTAAAGCAGTCATTAATTGCTCCAATTGAAACGAAGAGATATCATCATTCTATCTTAAAAATCAATATTGATTTGAGAAAAAACAGTAATATCGAATTATTTCCAATCGAGAATAAATGACCTATCATGCCTTAAAACATTCATTTATTACTTCGACCGGAATGAGAATATATTACTATTCTCAATATTGATTCGAATGTTATTATTTTGAAAACTTATCGGGAAAACACATGCAAAAATAAAGCGAATTAAAAACATATATCAAGCAAGTATAATTAATTATTTATTGTACCAATATTTAATGAGAATAAGGATGTTCAATTATTTAAATATCTCGAGACGAGACCTTAGATTCGATCTAATAGCCTTTTCTCGATGAATTTAATTAAAAGCAATGATCTTTTTCTCAATCTCCGAATTTAAAATGAATTCGATTTAATTAGTTTAACTAAATGGGATATACTTTCATTTTAAAATTATCGAAAGGAACTTTCTTATACGTTAAGATAATCACTTTACGACAATATTAAAATGATCGAATATTACCCTTAGTCAATTTATTTCGATTTGAGTCAAGTGATGCTTATGCGGGTATCATGCAAAATTAATTAGGACTAAAATGAACTAGCATGTAAGCAACATGCAAAAATAAAAATAAAAATAAAAATAGGACTAAAACATAAACAATCAAACCATCATGCCAAAATTAAAACAAAATAAAATATACAAGTGACTAAAATGACCATTTTCAATATTAAGTGCTAAAATTACAAAGAATAAAAATAAATAAAACATGGGGACTAAATTACAATAAATTAAAATTGCATGGACAAATTAAAATAAATAAAAAATATTCGAGTTCGAAATAAAAAAATGCAAATATTACATGGGTTATTTCCTAAATATTCCAATTTTCATAGCCTAAATATACATTCGAATAAAAAGGGTAAAATTACTAAATCAACCCCTAAGTATTTAAAAAAATTAAAAACGTCATTACACATGACCAAAATGTAAAAACATGTTAACATAAATGGACTAAATAGCAAATAACCCTAAAAATAAATAACATGCATAAAAGTGGGTAAATTACAAAATAGTCCCTACAGGTGACTAACATGCAAAAACACGACTAAACAACAAATAAACTAAAAATTACAAAGCATAAACATAAATGGGTAAATTATGAAACAAGTCCCTACAAGTGATTATTATGCAAAAACGTGCTAAAAGTCTAGGGACCTAAGAGTGATTTCCTACAAAATTTCCTCTATATAAACAACTTTTGATTTTTTTTATTTACAACCGGGTTTTCTCAAAGGCCTTTGGTCGGCCCACTGCCGGCTGTCTTACTCCACCTCGGCCGCCGCACACTGTGACTGGAGTTCCCGAATTTAACCAAAATGCTCCCCAAAAGCCTAAATCTACACTTCCAGACATTCCTCTAAACCTAAAAAACCACCTAAACATCCCCTAAACAACCCAAAACGAGGCGAAAAAGCCCCGACTTTTCGGCTTCTTACACACTCCGGCCGCAGCAAAGATCTCCTTACGACTCAGGTAAACCACTCGACCCTCACGTTTTGGTTTTACATGCAAAGTTTTTCTTTTCTCCCTATTTTATTTCGAAATCCGAAAGTAAAATAAAAAATAATATACCCTGAATTTTTTTGTTTTTTATTGCTTTACGGTAAAATGAAAGGGGGAGAACCCCTATTACATTTTTTGTTTCGGGTTTTATAAGCCCGAGTTTACATATATTTTGATTGATTTTCTGATATGAAATCATTACAAGAGAAATGTTTTTGCATGTGGTGTTTGTTGCCTAGTTGATGTGAGTAATCTGACGTGATAATGGATTTGGCTCGTGGTTGGTGGCAGCGTTGGTGGCAATGTTGGTGGTCGGAAGTTTGTGTAGCAAGTAGGTGGCATGAGATTGGGGATTTGTGGCGACAGCGACAGAACCTCATCGGGGCTGTTAGATCTCTCCCAAATCCAACAGATGGGATTTGACAGCGACGGCTGAGATGAAATTTTAGGGTTGAAACTCTAAGTTGCATACGATCTGGGTTGTTGGATGGGTCCAGATCCAACAGTTGATATTGGAGGCGACCGGAGAGATGGGATAAAACCCTATCTGGGTTTTGGGTTCCATCTGGGCCGAGTTGTTGGGTATGTTGTAACATGGGCTGAGACTTGTATTTTGAGCCTATATTGGATCTATAAAACCTGAAATAAAAAGTAATAATAATAATAATAATAATAATAATATAATAGTGGGACGAAATCGATTGTCGACAATTGATTATAGAGTTCATGTCATCTGCCGTACTGCTAATGAAGTTGCCTACACATTAGCTCCTCTAGCTTCCACGTCCTCTTCATCTGTTGCCTTTGGGTATGATTATCCTTTGTGCTTAAACAATTTAATTGTCAAGGATGCTATTCATGGTTAATGAAGGATGGATACTTTTTTCTTTTTGGTTTTAGTAGAGATTTTTAATGAGGTTTTTTTATTAAAAAAATTATAAGATAATTTGTTTTGAAAAAAATATAATTATTTTGTAGTTTTTTTTTTGTAACTTTTGGGTTTATGTTACAAAGATGAGTTTGGTAGGAATATTTTAAGAGTGTTTTGTGTTACACCAAATTTTGAGTACATGTGATATTATGTATTTTATTTAGAGATGCGCACGATAACTGAATCTGATGGGTTTCGACCCGATCGGGTCGGAGGGTTTTTTTATTTATAAAAAATCAGGTTTAGGTTGGGTTTTTTAGAGATTATATTCGGGTTAGGTCGAGTTCGGGTTTAAGGTGAAAAATATCTAACTCGACCCAAATTTTTGTATTTTATATATTTATAGATAATTACAATAATATCCATGTATATATTATTTTTTCAATTAAATATATATTTTTATTGAATAAAGAATAATATTTTTTAATAAATATATTATTTCAGGTCAGGTTAGGTTCGGATCTTATCTCAAAAAATCGGATCGTGTTCGAGTTGAGTGAAGAGTGTATATTTTTTAGATCGGGTCGAATTGAGTGGAGGATGTATAATTTTTTAGTCAGATTAAGTTGAGCCAAGCCCGACCCGTGCCCATCCCAGTTTGTATCGTTCATGACTTTTACGTTTATAGTGAAAATTTGTTTTTCTCAACCTTAAAAGTAGATAAAAATAAGTCAGTTTTTTTTTTACATATGACTTATTCTATATTTATTTCCATTTTTTGTTTCGTGTTTTTTTTAATAAATTTTCAACATATTAATTTTATTGCAGTTATACAGATACATCATATATATATATATATATATATATATATATTATGTTGGTGTAACTATATCTTTGTTTTTGTTTTTCTTTTCCCAGTTGGAGATGTGTTCATCCATTTAGAAAACCGTCAAAAAAATTTAAAAAGTTAAATTACGCATATAATACTTAAATTATTAGTTTGAATCTATTTTAGTACTTAAACTTTTAATTTTTTCAAAATCATATTTAACGTTTAGTTTTTGTTTCATTTTAGTACCTCATCATTAAAAACTTAACGACACTACATTTTTATGAGTAAAATATATCATTCATCACTCAACTATCTTTTCACTCCTGTTTTGGTACTAAAGTTAATTTTTTTTAATTTAACTACTCAACTTTCAAATTTCTCCTATTTTAATCACTCTAATTTATTTTATTAGTTTTTGTAACATGACATTTTTATTATTATTTTATTAATATATAATTAAAATTTAAAAAATAAATTTGAAAGTTAGAGTGATTACATTAGTAGTAATTTGAAAGTTAAGTAATTAAATTAAAACAAATTAACTTTAGTGAGCAAAATAGGAGTGAGAATATAGTTGAGTGATGCATGATCAATTTACCCAAAATTAAAAAAGTTAATTTTTTAACGACGAGTTACTAAAACGAAACAAAAACTAAACGTTTGGTATGATTTTAAAAAAAATTGAAAGTTTAGATACTAAAACAGACCAAAACTGATATTTTAGATACTAAACGCGTAATTTACCCAAATTGAAATTCTGATTTATCTCGTATTATCTTAATTCATTTAATCTCTTCTAGCCATCAGGCTAAAAGGGATAATTTTAAAGAGATTAAGTAAATTAAGATAACATCACATTAGACACTAATTTGACACTAAAATATTAAAATGATAATTTTTAAAATTTATGGAATTAAATTTATTAAATTATTTTGTAGTAGAACCAAATTGATAAATTATATAAATTTTAATGACTAAAATTTTTATTATAGCAGACTATATCAATATTTCGTCTAATATTTAATGGTAAAGCGATTTATTCTATTGTAGTAGTATTTTAATTAAGTGTTTTTTCAAAAAAAATATTTTAATTAAATGACATGTTTGTATTTTTTAGACGTGGTTATTTATTTATTTATTTATCAAAACCACAATTAAATGACCTGACCTGCTGTAGTTTGCCCGAAGTGATAATAATAATAATAATAATAATAATATTACCCATAATTACAATAATCACCGCATATATGAATTTTTAAACTCGAAATTTCTAACAATAAATTAAAAAAAACAATTAAACCAAAATAAAGAGTGCTGTTTGTTAGAGAGAAGAAGATAATTTTGAGTGATGTGAAGTATAATAAAATTGGAATTTGAAAAACAATGGTGGAATTAAAGATGTTAATAATTTATTTCATATTTATTTATTCTCCACGGACATGCTTTAATTCTCCAACCTTGGAATATTAATTTCAAGGTTACCCAACAATTAAATAAGATAAAATGATCAACGAAACCTAGTTTTACAAACATTGTCGTACGTATATAGTTTCATACATACATATGTATGTATGTATGATAACACCATAATCATACACATTCTTCCATCCATTGCCTTGAGCTATTAAAACTATTATCCACCATTAACCCAGGGCTTAACCTAAACATGAGAATGCAAAATTCAACCTGGTTCAATGCTCCATCTCCATCCAAGTCCCCTTCGCTCAACATGCAAACGAGCTCATCGTCCCCCATGTCATTCAACCCCAGGATAACGCTGTTCCTCTTCAAGCTCTCGAACGTTATCAGCCCCTGCTCGCCGTCCATGAGCAGCCGGAACCCTTTGCAGAGCTCACCTATGAACCCCTCCTCTCCGAGTCTCGCCATCATCGACGGGAAGTAGTCCTCAAAACCGACCGTGATGTCGAGCTCCATTAGGGTAAACTTTGGTGATGGTGTGTTTGTGATAACTTGTGGGGTAAGGTAAGTGAATAGGGGAGGTGGGGGGTGGAGAAGAGGGGAAGGGATTATATAGAGGGGAAGAGATTAAGGTTTTTTCGTGGAAAGAGTGAGTGGCCATTGGAAGACAATGAAATGTACAAATGGAAAAATATATTTTTATGGTGGCATGGTGATGAGGTCCTTGCACCTTTTATTGGGTACTATCTTTTTCATTATGATTTCTGTGAAGGACCCCTACTTCCAGGAAGTTGCATGGTATATATATATTATATATATATATATGTTATTTCTAAATAATTAAAGTAATTCTTATTTAACTATTTCAGTGCTAAAACAACTAACAATTAAGAATGATTCTGAACTCATATTACCTTACAATCACCCGATTATTAAAAAAAGTTAAGGCATCAGAGGTCCACGTATTTTAGAAAAAAATCAACATGAATATCATATTATTTTTCTCTCTCAATATGATCCTCCAACTCAGAAAATAACCCCAATATGACCATTTGATCAATATTTTCCGTCGTTTCACAGTTACGGTATTGGCGTTAATAACATTTGATATTAAGCTTAAAAGTTGAACTATGTGACCTGTGATTTTAGGAACTTTTAAATCTTTAATTTAAAATTTTATGAAGTCTTTTTTTATACATTGTAGCCACGCCTACTTATTAATGAAAGCCTACCAAACATTAAAAATAAGATCAGATTTTTTTTTTGAAAATTTAGGTAAAATTTGAGAAATAATATATGGGGAATAATTAATTAGTAAAATAAAACACTCTTAAATTTAATTTAGGATCTATACTATTTGTTACAGTGTACGTGAAACTCATCATGTGGAGGTGACGAGTTCCATGCAACTTTGATCCATTTCATATAACGAGTTTTATTTTTTAAATATATTTTATGGAACTCGTCACCTCCATTATTTGTCTAATTTTGTCAAAAAGTTACACGCACATATATATGATTAATATAGGGTGATTACACAAAAGTGAGGTGTGCGACGCGGGTCAGTTCGAATTAGTCAAGCCTTAAAACTGGGATTACAAGTGGTAGTATAGAAATTTTTAATCATTTGACGATGAACGTTCAAATATCCTACCGTCATTAACTCGATTCGAAAACTCTAAGGAAATTACTATTTTTTTTAATCACCGTGGACGTAAATAAAATTTTAAAGATTAGAGGAAATTGTAAGATAATGTACAATAAAGAGGTGAGGCCATTTGCGTACCTTTCCATGTCCTTTCGGGCCTAGCTATGTGACAATATTGATATATATTTGGTTTGGATTTTAGCTTGGTGCTGGGCCCTGTCGAATAACTTTAGTATATACTTTACCCCAATAGTTGTTACAAATTTATGCATATTATGGCAACATATTATACCATCAATTATAACTTATATACTTTGCCTTGATTAAAATTACACTTTGCCCTGATAATTGTAATAAAACGAAATAAAGTTTTTGATTGTCTTTTTTTGATAATATTATTTTTAATATTTGTCTTTGAGAGTACAATATGTATTATCAATATACTAAATACCTATTAATTTGTTTCAAGTGAGTGAGTTACTGGGAGGATGTTTGCAAGCCACATTTCAGCTGGATCTTAAGCAAGTTGCTTAGACTGAAAGAGGAAGCTCGGACTCTGTTTCTTCCTTGTGCTAATTGGAGCATTATAACTGGTAAGTGGATCTGGGACAATATTCGTGTCAGTAGGGAGAAAGTTACTTGGCATAGGCTTATTTGGTTTCCTGCTCACATTCCCAAATTTTCGTTAATTTCTTGGATGGTCATCCTTGATAGGCTTCCTATCAAGGATAGACTTGCTCGTTTTGGTTTGATTGTTGATAATGTCTGTGGGTTGTGTGAGACTGGTATGGAGTCTCGTGATCATCTCTTTGTTGATTGTTCTTATGCTAAGGATGTTTGGGATTCTGTTTTGAACGCTTGTGATCTTTCTCATGAATTTCATAGTTGGGATGAGCTTCTCCATTGGTTGCTGGTTAATTTGAAGGGTAAATCCATCAGGGTTCGTATACTCAAACTTGCATGGACTGGATATCTCTATTTTATATGGAAGGAACGCAATTCTAGACTCTATGGTAGGTTGGCTTGTTCGGCTGAGGTTACTGTAAATAAGCTGAGGGAGGCTGTGAAACTTAAACTGTATAGACATGGCATGTATAGGATTGATGATGTAAATAGACAATTGTTCATGAATTGGGGATTTATCTAGTTGAGCTGGTTATGTTGTAGCAGTTTGGCTGCATTTCTTTTGGATGAGTATAATTTATTTATCCAAAAAATAATAATTTGTTTTAGAGTTATGTTATCAGTATATTCAGATTTTAGTAGAAAGTCTTTTTTTTTATCTGTTAAGGTAGGTTAATTTTCTTTTTAGAAAATTAAACCCCTTGTTTTACATAACATGTCCGTAAGTTAGTGTTAAACATTTGTTTTTGAGAGGTACAATGATTTTTGTTTCATTTAATTTTAGTTTTAGAGGGAAAGGGTATTTTTTTATTAAATGATTTGAGCATGGCTGTAAACGAATCGAGTTTGAATATTGTCGAGCTTGACTTAACTCGAAAACACTGAAATGAAGCTCGATTTGAATTGAAAACTCGCGAGCTTAAAATTTTCAAGCTCGACTCGAACTCGAAATCATGAACAGAGCTCGTAAAAGCTTGAAAAGGTTCGAAATGAAAAAAAAAATCATAAACTTAACTCGATTGAAGCCTCAAACTTAAACTTGAACTTAAACCTTAAATACATGAAAACCTTATAGTGTGTTTTTTTAAATAATACATAAATTTTTATATTATTAATAATTCATTATTTTAAATAAAATCTTAATATATTATATTTTTGAACCGCTCATGAACTTTTCGAGTCGAGTATCAAGTAGTTCGTTTGTGCTCATTAAGAACTCGAGTAGAGTATTTATCGATCTTTGACCGATTCGTTCCTGAGTAGCTCGCGATCTATCTCGTCTCATTTACAATCCTAGATTTGAGTTCGAATAATATCATTTATACACAAAATTTATCTAAATTTTTTATATAAAAAAACAAGTAGGGATGGGTACGGAGCGGGGCAGGTTAGTTTTTTTTTGTTGCCACGACCGCGACCCAAAAATATATACTTAAAATCCGACCCGACCCTACTCCGATGAATTTTAGATTTTTTCCGCATCCTGAATATATTAATTTTTTTAAATAATTAAAATAATATATTTTATAACTATTTATTATATTTTAAATGGTTAAATTAATATATTTTATTATCATTTTTATATTTTAATAATTAAATAAAATATTTTAACAATATAAAAATAAAAATTCTTAATATATATATATAATCAGGTCAGGTCTAGTTAGTGATTTTTTGTCTTAAACTCGGTCCCACCTATCCCGATTCCCGAAATTTCAAAAAAAAAAAGTTCATATAAAATCAAATTAAATCGAGACCTGTCTAATTCGAGTATTTTGATCATCCCTAAAAACAATACATATATCACACAAAACTGTTTTAAAGGATTGATTCTTTCGTTACATTGTTAAGACAAAAGGAAGTTTCAATGCAGTTTCCTTGAAACAGGTTCCCTTAAATTAAAGCCATAAACTTCTCTTAATTTTGAAATGATTTTGTACAAACGATTTTTAAAATAATAACTCATAAATGATAAATTTTACGAGAACATAATTTTATCCGAAAAATTTCACATAAATTTTTAATAAAATAATGGTCTAACTACATGAATGATCACTTACATTTGCGTTTTGTTCAATTTTCTTCATTTATTTCAAAAAACATAATATATGATTATTTTCATTTTATTTAATTAAGATGTGGTCACCTTGAGTTAAATGCCGTTAACAGTTAACAAATTATGTGACATGTCAGTTAAATATTTTGGTATAATCACACATTTGGTTCATGTTATTTGCATATTCTCTCAATTTAGTCATACTTTTAATAAATTAAAATAAATTTAATCCTCCAATCGAATGATGCCACGTGTCACTGATGCCACATGTAACCATTCAGTTAGAGGACTAACTTTATTTTAATTTATTTTAAAAGTAAATATTTTAAATTAAAATAATGTTAGTCATCAACCGAATTGTGACACATGGCACGACACGTGACACTGGTGGCATGTGGCATCATTCGATTGGAGGATTAAGTTTATTAAAAGTAAGACTAAATTGAGATAATATGTAAATAATAAGAATCAAATTATGATTATACCAAAATATTTAACTGTAACGCCCCGATTTTCGGGTTAGTAGTTTTGGGTAAACCCGAGTGGGTTGTAATTTAGGCTAAGAGACCAATTAGAGGTGTTGGGTTGGAAATTGACTTTTAAAGTTTGGGCTTGAGCACATTAAGGCATAAAAAAGGTGTTTTTGAATTGTGCATGGAAGAGGGAGGATCAAATGAGCAATTAGACCCTAAAATCTTTTAAAGATTGGTTTCCTCTTTTTGAAGCTTATGTTACCGTGGGAATCATCCCATTTCTTCTTGTCTTATTTCTTCGTTCAAATACTCTTCTTCTACACTCATGCAAGTGATAGCTTTGTGAATATTTCCTTTCATTTCTAAAAATTTAAGGAAAGATTAGTAATCTCCTTCCCTAGAGCTTCATTTTGAACTCTTAATCTCAAGGTTTGGTCATGGTGACCATGACCATATGGGGGTTTTAGGAGGTTTTAGATTCTAGGACTCTTAGGTGTCTAAATTCGTTCCAAAGAGTTTAGAATCACATTTTCACTCTTTTTAAGTCCTCAAGCAAGTTAGTAATTCATTCATTTGTTTTTGGTTAGTGAGAGAAATAGGAGAAAACTCAAAGGTGAAGGGCAAATAGAAAGAAGTCCTTGGGTGAGCTTGATGTTGTTCTTACAACTCCTAGGAGTAAGGTAACACATTCCTAACCATCCTCTACTTCCTGTAGGTCACCATGTATAGTTTTGATGCATGTTTGAGTGCATGAACCATTTGTGTGCACTTGGGGGTGTAAAGCATGAAAACAAGAATTGTTGTTGTTCATGTGTAAAGTAGTGACCTTTCGTGTTCCTAAAGCACTATATAAGCTTTAAATATCGTTTAGGGGATCTGAGGACACTACAAGAGCGTTTTGGGAAGGTTTAGACTAGTAAAACAAAGTATTATGGATTAAGGGTATCGATATTGTAAGAACAATACCGATAATGCTAGTCGTATAAGGGTAAAATTCAAAGGGTTTCTAGGGAGAGTATTGATACCCTAGCAAGGAGTATCGATACTGCTAAGGTGGTATCGATACTCGAGGCCTAGTATCGATTTTCGGGGTTTTGATCAGGAACATCGAAATAAATTTTGGTATTGGTACTCATGGGAGTGATGAGAGTTTAATATTACATATTTTATTATTATTTACCTCTCAATAATCGTTTGGATATAACTGATTTATCTTTATTTTGAGTTTATTTTGAACAAGAACTTCATTAGATTAATTAGCCTAAAAACTAGTAGATTTCGAATGTCCATTCAACATCTTATATTACATATTTGGGATTTACCTAGGACAATGTTATCCAGAAGATGAAAAAGAATTAAGCCAGAAGAATTAAATATTTATCTTTTGTGATAAACCTTTTTGATTTAAGATTTTTAGTTTGATTATTCTATTATTATTTTATTCAAGAATTAATTATTTTATTAGAACTCTTATTAGGATTTTTAGTTTGATTATTTTAGGAATTAATAATTTTATTTGCTTAGAACTATTGGGTTATAAATACCCCTTAGGTTCAATAGTTGAAACTCATATTGGAATTTATTTTCCTTGGTTATTTATTGAAGTTCTACTTTTCTTTCATCTACATCTTTCTTTCTTTATTTTCTTTTCACAATGCTAAGCATGCTCCAATCCATGCTTGGTTAAACTTCTACTTAGCCAAAGGGTTTTGCGAAACTCAATTACATTCATGAGAATTGAATCTTGATCTTCATACTTTCAGATCGTATTCTTAATTCTCTGGAAACTGAGAGTGGAAATAGATAATTCTCTTAAAAGTTATTACATCTTCAACTCAAAAGGTGCAGGTTGATTTGAAGATGTTTTGCTTGAATTTTGGAAGTGGGATTGGCTGGTCGTAATTGGGCTTCCTATGAACAAACTTAGCGGTGGTCCGTTAAGAGGAATCAAGATCGAGTTCGATTCTCGGTGAGATGCTATAACTGGAGTCGAGCTTTTCTAGAATTTAAAGTTATTTTGGATCTAATGGCGATATACGTGGCTAGACCAAAAAAGATCGGATTTCGGATATAGACTTGGAAATTTTGATTAACCGAAGAGAAGAGTTAGCTGCAGGGGTTGGGCTTTGTTGACTGTAACCGACATACATCACGAAGGGAAAATTTTATTTCGATGATCGATCGAAAATGAGACTAAGCAAAACCTGAGGCTATATCATCTTCATTGAATTCTTTTACTTTATTTATTTTCTCATTATTATTTTTTATTCAATATTTATTTATTTTATTCATTTATTTTCATTAATTTTAAATCCCTTTTTTTATTTTCTTGGAGTTGATTCAGTGTTAGTCCCTGTGGTTCGACCCTACTTCTCTATATTACTTTATTTATTTATTTAAGAATTAGGAATTATTTTTATTTGGCAAATTCGACGCTTGTAAAATTGGTGTTGTTGCCGGGGACTTCGGCAAATTTACTAATATTATTTCTTGTTTTAATAACCAGGAAAAATTCAGGTGAACTAGTAGATTGGGTACCTGAGATCAAAACACTAGCCCAAATAATATGCGCACGTACACTACCGGAAAGGCGACAACAGCAACAATAATAACAACAATCCGAACTTAATCTGGAGATACCCTTTGACGCATAAACCTTCTATGACGCTGAAGAAGACTTCGAAGAACCAACTCCAATGGATAAACAAACAATTCAAGAATTAGATGCGGCACCTGCCGGACCAACACCGTTATGCATCGCATTCCCTCATGGAGATACACCATTTGAGCTCAAGAAGATGTTAATTAGTCTTCTCCCTACCTTCCACAGATTACCAAGTGAAAATTTGCATAAGCATCTCACCGAATTTCACATGGTTCGCTCTATCATGAAACAACATAGAGTATCTAATGATGTGTTTTTCTATTTTCTTTAGTCGATTTGGCTAAGGATTGATTATTTTATTTACCACCAAATTCTGTTACTATGTGGACTGATATGACTCGAATTTTTCTTGATAGGTTATTTCACACGGAGAAAACAAGTGAATTAAGGAGAATCATCTTAGGAGTTCGCCAGAAAGATAACGAGTCACTATATGATTATTGGGAACGGTTCCAGAAGCTATGCGTTATCTGCCCTCAGCACGGATTAACTGAACAAACTTTTCTCCAATACTTTTATAAAGGCTTACTTCATATGGAGATGAAGATGATTGATGCAACAAGTAGAGGAGCTCTCGTCAACATGACTCCCGCATTGGCCAGAAATCTGATTTCTATTATGGCTGCCAACTCTCAACAATTTCACCCATCCAGTGAACCCTTACAATGTGTTCACGAGATAAGTACTCCATCTCTAGAGGATAAAATTGATAAGTTAACTAATGAGGTTTAATTTGTCATTGCAGGTAAAACATGACCAGCAAGGTTATGTGGAATCTGCACGATGTCGGATCATCCTACAGACTATTGTCCAATGCTTCAAGAAGATACTATGACTCATGTGGATACAGTGGGAAATTTTTTGGGACCTCCCTAGAGACCTCACAATCCTTACGCCAACACCTATAATTCGGGGTGACGAGATCTTCTAGATTTTAACTATGGGTAGAATCTGAGACCAAGTCAAGCTTATCAACCAAGGCCACCTCCACCTCAACAGTACCAGTAGCTAAAGTCATCATTAGAATCAATTTTGGAGCAACTGACAATATCTCAAGAGAATTTTCAGAACTGAATCAAAGAACACTTACAAGAGTTGGACAAACAGATGATTTAACTGGCTTAAACAGTGGGGCGATTGGAGTCTCAAGGGAAGTTACCATCACAGACAGAGCCTAATCCAAGGCGAAATGCCAGTGCCATGACCCTTTGAAGTGGCACTGTTGTTGAGACTGAGCCACCCAAAGTAGTTGCCACAAGAACCCAAGAGAAGAAGAAATAGTAAAAAACGTCAGTGCCATCTTCTACATCATCCCTCGCCTCATCTTCTGCACCATCTCCCTATGTTGTTCCACCTCCTTTTCTGTCGAGACTAGTTAAGCGCGACAAACAAGCCACATAGAAACAAATACTTGATGTTTTTCGGAAGGTCGAGATTAATATACCCCTCCTTGATGTTATAAAAAAAATTCCACGGTATGCCAGATTTTTGAAGAATCTTTGCACAAATAAAAGGAAGTTTATCAGAAATGAAAAGCTAAACTTGGGTGAAAATATTTATGTTGTATTTCAACGTAAAATTCCAACTAAGTATAAGGATCAATGTATGTTTTCTATTCCTTGTAAAATTGGTAAGATAGATATAAAACGAGTTATGTGTGATTTGGGTGCTTCAATAAATGTTATGCCTCTTTTGATATATAACTTAGTGTTAAGCCTTTGCAATAGACATGTGTAACAATCCAACTTGCTAATAGATCTGTGGTTTATCTTGAAGGAGTTCTTGAAAACATATTGGTTAAGGTAAATGACTTGGTATTTCCTGCAGATTTTTACGTCATTGATATAGAAGATGACAGTTCAAATACTTCATCCGAAATCTTACTCGACAGACCATTCTTAAGCACAACTCAAACTAAAATCAACGTTAGAAGCGAGATTATGACAATGGAATTTAACGGTGAAGTTGTCAAATATGATGTTTATAAGGCGATGAAATATCCCGACTCAATGGCTAATATTAGTTTTGTTGATGTTTTAGAACCTATCATCGATGAATTTATAGAGAATAATTTTTTTGATAATTGTACAGGGAATTAGAGGAAGTCGATGATAAAATAAGGAACTTGGAAACTATTTCCTTTGTTTATTCTAATTTGTGTCTTACTCCCTCAAAAACTAAGATTTTACCTTATATTTTTCAGTCAGCAGAAATCGAGCTAAAACAATTACCAGATCACTTAAAGTATGATTTTTTGGGAGAATGAGCAACTTTGTCGGTTATCATCTCAAACAAACTTTCCATGGAGGAAGAGAATGATTTTCTTTGAGTCCTAAAAGAGCATAAAGAAGCGATATGATGGACAATCGCTGACATCAAAGAACTCAGTCCTCCGACTTGCATGCATAAAATCAAATTTGAAGAAAATACTAAGCCTTCTCGTGAAGGTCAGAGGGGCCTAAACCCTCCCATGATGGAGGTGGTTAGAAAGGAGATCTAGAAGCTTCTCGACACTGATATGATTTATTCATTTTTTTATAGTAATTGGGTAAGTCCAGTCCATGTGGTCCCTAAGAAAACTGGAGTTACAGTAGTTAAGAATTCATAAGGCGAGTTAGTCCCTACATGTGTTCAGAATGGGTGGAGAGTTTGTATCGATTATAGGAAGTTGAACACTTTAACTAAAAAAAATCATTTTCCATTTTCATTTATTGATCGAATGATTGGACGTTTAGCCAGAAAGTCTCACTATTGTTGTCTTGATGGTTTTTTAGGTTTCTTTCAAATCCCTGTGGCACTAGAGGATCAAGAAAAAACCACATTTACTTGTCAGTTTGACACTTTTGCTTATTGTCGGATGCCATTCGGTCTTTATAATGCACCAACCACTTTCCAAAGGTTCATGATAAGTATATTTTCTGATTACATCAAAAAAGGGATCGAAGTGTTTATGAATGATTTCACAGTTTACGGTAATTCTTTTGGTGAGTGTTTGTCAAATTTGATGAAAATCCTGAAGTGATGCCTTAAATTCAATATTGTTTTAAATTATGAAAAATGTCATTTTATGGATGATAAATGACTAATTTTAGGCCATGTCATTTCTTCTAATGGGATTGCAGTTGATAAAGCTAAAACTGACATTATTCTCTCACTTCCATACCCTACGACTATGAGGGAGATTTGTTCATTTATTGGTCATGCAGGTTTCTATCGGAGGTTTATCAATGACTTTTCTAAAATAGCACAAGCACTTTGTAATTTATTACAAAAGGATAAGATATTTGATTTCGATCCAGAATGCAAAAAACCCTTCTATTTTCATAAGGAAGTGTTGATTTCAGCTCCCATAGTTTAACCACCTAACTAGGATTACCCCTTCGAAATCATGTGTGACGCGAACGATAGGAGCGTACGAGCTATGTTGAGACAAAAGATCAAAAAAGAATCGCATGTCATTGCCTACGCATCTAAAACTTTGGATGTGGCTCGGTAAAACTATTCGACAACATAAAAAGAACTTTTTGCTAATCTTCTGGGAACTAAAATTATTGTTTTTTTCTGATCATGCAACTTTGAAATATTTGCTGAATAAGGAGGCAAAGTCACACTTAATTCGATGGATTTTACTCTTTTAGGAGTTTAATTTGGAAATTAAAAACAAGAAGGGCTACGAGAATTCATATACCATATCCCCAAGTACCTTTTGGTGCTGGAACCGGGGCTAAAGAATCCGAGTTCGAAGATTCCACCTGCAGAAGCCATGGTATCACCATCTCTAATCGAACCAGTAGCATATAAGCTTTCCAACGTAATACCAAGAGTGCGCAAAAGAGATGCAAGATAAAGCCCGCCGTTGATGAGATTTAGAGAACTTTGAAGACTTCTGAGGATCAAATTCCTTATAAGTACACATTCTCATAAGTGAACTCCATAATGCCATGCTGCTAACCTCTGCTCTAAGAAGCCTTTTCTGAAGAACTGTAATCTAAAGGGTAAAGTATACCAGAAGTCACTGAACTATACTCAAACGATTTCTTTGGTCATTGAGATTCTAAAGTTTACAAAATGATCATTGTATCTTTTAAATTGTTACAAAATGGTCACTGTATCTTTTAAATTGTTACAAAATGGTCACTGTATCTTTTAAATTGTTACAAAATGGTCACTGTAATATTATAATAATGGTAAGAATTTAGTGTCCACTTTATAACTTTTGAAAATTCAATAACCAAAATGATAATGCAGCGTCGGCAATTATTTTTTATTCGAGAATCTCATCTACAATGTTTCCTTTGAACGCAGCCTCTATTAATTGTATTTTTTCTACAAACTTGTTGCTGCAACTGTTAGCATTGACTAAAATGAATAAAGAAACATATATTTGACTGAACCTGGGAATTAGTCCATGTTACTTAAAAGTTATTATATCATTAAAATTTTAAATGTAAAATTAATACAATATATTTAGATATTATATTAAATTTTATCATACCTATTTTATAAATGAAATAAAATATTTTACATAAAAATATATTTATGAAAATATTTCAATGAATGACAACAACACAATTATAAGTGATATATATTTAAATTTATTAATCGCATATTTGATGTTCATATAATAATTTTTAAATATTATATGAAATTATAAAAATGTCAAAACACTCCTATATTATTGGAAGTCATATTAAAACTTAAACTTAAAAAAATATTATCAAAATTTTAATCTTACCAATAAATTGAAGTGTCATTGACTAATAATTTATATTTCTACAACAATAAATGTATTTATATTTATTGTATATAGTCAACCAAATAGACCAACTTTAAATTGAAAGGTTCAGTTGAAGAAACACGAATGAATTACATATAAAAATTATTATTTAAAACATATATTGCATAAAAATTATTTATTCTAATTATAAATTTTGAAATTTAATACTTTAATTTTAGAGTGTTAAAATTATAAGTTATAAAGTTTAAAAAGAAATTAAGAGGTCATTTTTTAATAAAATATTTAAGTATATATACAACAACAACAACAAAACTCAATTCTCATATGTAATTGGGTAAGGGGAGGTAGTGTAGTAGGCTGTCCCAACGCCAGGTTGAGATTAGCTTCCGTAGAAGACCTCCGGCAGTCAGAAAATTAAAAATATAGATAAAATGTAATGCATGTATAAATAAATATATAAATACATAGTTGAACAATATTCATATGCAGTCATTAATATCATATGCAGTCATTAATATCATATGCGCGTCTGTAATGAAAAGTACTTCCTGTTTCCTCATAAATTTACAATTATATCCCTATCCTACGTTCCAAGAAGAAACCTTGCAGAAAGGCCACCATTTTTATCTGTATCTTAGTTGTCTATCAATGGCCTCTCTTTCTTCGAAATCTCATCTCTTTCAACCCTTTTCTATATATTCCATTCCAACATCCCCGACAATTCATTCCACAAAAATATCAATTCCCAAAGTTCAATAAACTTTGTTATCACGTCAACCATGTCTGCAATTCCTCCATCGGTTTCACAAAACTCTTCGGGGTTCCATGATTTCTTTCCCGTGATGTCCAACAAGCTCGGAGGGGATGGTCTGATAGGGGAGCTCTGCAATGGGTTCAGCCTGTTGATGGACACTGAGAAAGGGGTCATCACTTTTGATAGCTTGAAGAAGAATTCGGCGCTTTTGGGGTTAGAGGACTTGACGGATGATGATTTGAGGTCTATGATGAAAGAAGGTGATTTCGATGGCGATGGTGCGCTTAACCAGATGGAGTTTTGTGTGTTGATGTTCAGGTTGAGCCCTGAGTTGATGGAAGCGTCTCGGTTTTTGTTAGAGGAGGCTTTCGAACATGAATTCAAGGATTTCCATTGATACCTTTTGATACTTCTTAGTTTCTTGTTTCATCCTGTATCTAATGAAATTGTTGAATATACAGAAAGAATAGAAAAGGAAAAGGAAAATATTTTAATCAAAATTTTACATTTGTGTGGTAAATTTTTGTTAATGAAATTTGTGTTTCGAGCATTAATTTTTATATGCAATTCAAATATAAAAATGAATGTGGTGAAAGTTGGGGGAAATTCAATAGTAGCAGTTAAACAAGACCTAACTTGTTTGACCCTTGAGACTAATGTGTTGGCAATTTCTCGTAAATGCAGAACGCTTGACTTTTTGGCAACCGTGTTCACTTTATTAGTGATCTCCGTCATTATAAGTGAAGACTTGCACAGTTTATCGACCAATAATCATCAACTTTCTAATGCCAGGAGTCATTTATTCAAGCCAGGACTTTTGCAGTTATAGTCTATGCATGAATTTATACTCAATTTTGCAAGCACTGAGCTATAGACATCCATGGGAATGGGTATCTTTTCATACAGTGCTTGTTGTTTCCTCATCATCTTCTCAAAAGCTTCGACTGCAATCGACATCATTTCGACAGAAGAGTCATTTGCTGATGGCATGACCTTAGTCTCCAACGATGGAAGCTTTGCATTGGGTTTCTTCTCTCCTGGTACTTTGATGCAGGGGGATCTGAGACAGATGATGCTGAGCTGTCAGATTGCACGTTGATGGCGCTGAGATACCATGAGTTGGCAGATCAGCGCAAAGGCGGGAATTGATTGTGACATGTTCCTTATTGGGGTCGTTTTGAGTATGTTTCAGTCTTTTGGCCATAACTTTGGCTACAGGTGTCAGAATCGCGCATAAGACCCCAATCCGGAAAGCTCTTTTCGACGCGCACGCTCTCCACATTGCCATGTGGCCTTTTTTTCAACCTCAAATTCTGCCGTTTTCCCCTCCGAATCACTAGATTTAGTTATTTTTTACTATTTATGGTAATATTTCGATTGTTAATTAGGAAGTCAATTTAAATCCGATTTAGACCGGATTTTTGGGAGATTGCTTATTTTATTTCGAATTTCAATTTAGAGTGATTTTCGGGATTTTGCTATTTTTGGCAAAATTCGAATAAATACGATTTTTGCTATTTTTGGCAAAATTCGAATAAAGACGATTTTTTTAGCTATAACAGTCCGGCTTGTGGACTGCTTTTGACAGTTATTGATTTTATAATATTTTATTAAACCCTAGAGACTTTTTTTCTCTGGTTTTTGGGCGAATTTTCTCTTGTGAATCGTCTGTCGGAGCTAGCCTACAGGATAATCACTATTCTGTCTGGCGTCAGTTGGTGTCAGAGCTTCAACATCTTCTTGGGAAATTTCACCAGTTTCAATGGCTGGAGGTCGTGGTCGTGGTCGTCGTGAGCAGGTTCCGAATGAGGAAGCCCAACGCCGTGATCGCAGCGTTCAGGATGTGATGATTGCGGATTTGCAGAGGCAAGTCGCAGAATTAACCCAGCGCCTAGCGGCGCAGGATTTAGAGGATCGTGAGGCCTCTGATCACGATACAAATTCCACTTTCGAAAACCCATATCACAATCGCGCAGGATTCCGGGGCGCAGGATTCCGGGAGCACCGTGGTCGGGAGGAGCGTCATGGAGACCTCGGTTTTCGGGTCGATCTCCCTGAGTTTTCTGGTACATTACAGGCCGAGGGATTCGTGGATTGGATTAATGAAGTGGAGCGTATTTTTGAATATAAGGAAGTCCCCGATCGTGTGAAAGTGAAACTGATCGCCATCAAACTCAAGGGCAGAGCATCTGCGTGGTGGGAACAGTTACGACGTTCACGAGAAAGACAGGGCAAAGCCAAGATCACTGATTGGGAGAAGATGAAAAAGAAGATGAAGGGCCACTTCCTTCCCTTCGGCTACACGCAAACCTTATTTCAGCGACTTCATGCGTTGAGGCAGGGCGCGCGATCAGTCGATGATTACACGGAGGAGTTTTACCAATTGGTCGCCCGGAACGATTTATCTGAGACGGAGGAGCAGATGGTGGCGCGATATTTGGGGGGTTTACGCCAGCCCTTGCAAGATGTCCTCAGCCTTCATTCATTGTGGAGTGTTTCGGAAGCATACCAGCGTGCACTTGCTGTTGAAAAACAGCAAAACAGGAGACCAGTGATCAGGAGCGATCACAACAGTCGACCAGTTCGCCCTCAAGAGTCCCGTCCTGCTCAGCAGCCACCGCAGGGTAATTCTAACCCTACTATTAGATGTTTTCGTTGTGGTGAACAAGGGCATAGGGCGACTGATTGCAGGAAGCCTGCTAGTCAAAAGGGAAAAAATTTGTTGATTGAGGAAAACGTGGAAGACGAGAATGAGGAGATTGGCGAACCTGTGTATGACGATGATGAGACTGATGATGTGCTATATGGAGATGGTCATGAGACTCTGGTCGTTCGCAAGAGTCTACTTACCCCCAAGGGCGATTCAGGGGACGATTGGTTGAGAACCAATATTTTCCACACGACTTGCACAGTTGCAGATAAAGTCTGCAAAATGATCATTGACAGCGGCAGTTGTGAGAATGTAGTGTCCGAGGAGGTTGTCCAGAAATTGCAGTTGAAGACGGACCGTCATCCTAAGCCATACAAGTTGTCATGGCTAAATAAAGACAGTGAGGTAACAGTTGATAGGCGATGCCTGGTGTCTTTTCAATTGGTAGAAAATATTTTGATAATGCCTGGTGTGATGTTGTGTCTATGGATGCGTGTCATATATTGTTGGGTCGACCTTGGCAGTATGATCACAGTGTCATTCATGATGGACGGAAGAATACATATTCCCTTAGCATCAAGGGAAAAAGATTGTGTTGGCACCCCGGCGGGAAGGACTTACTCCTACCCCAGTAACCCATAATACTAATCTGCTTTCTATGTCCAGGTTTTTAGATGAGATTGAGCATGGCGACGTGGTCTATGCCTTGCTACCTTGCGAGAACAATGCAGTAGACGTGGATACAGATTTACCAGTAGAGGTGCAGCGGTTGCTAGCAGAATTCTCTAACTTGATGCCAGAGGATCTTCCTCCTGGACTACCACCTATGAGGGATATTCAGCATCAAATTGACCTTGTTCCTGGGTCAAGTTTGCCAAATCGACCAGCATATCGCCTCAGTCCCAAGGAGGCCGAAGAGTTGCAGCGACAGGTGGAAGAGTTGTTGGAGAGGGGCTATATCCGAGAGAGTATGAGCCCATGTGCAGTCCCTGCTCTGTTAGTGCCAAAGAAAGATGGTTCTTGGCGTATGTGTGTTGACAGCCGAGCGATCAACAGAATTACAGTGAAGTACCGGTTTCCAATTCCCCGTCTAGATGATATGTTGGATCAGCTATCTGGTTCTAAGATCTTCTCAAAAATTGACCTTAAGAGCGGCTACCACCAAATCAGAATAAGGCCTGGAGATGAGTGGAAGACGGCGTTTAAAACGCCACAAGGGTTGTATGAGTGGATGGTCATGCCTTTTGGGTTATCCAATGCGCCCAGTACATTCATGAGATTTATGCATCAGGTCTTGCGGCCTTTTATGGGGAAATTTGTTGTAGTTTACTTCGATGATATCCTCGTTTATAGTCCGACATGGACTTCACACTTCGATCACCTCCGTGCTGTTTTTGAGATGCTGAAAACGGAGTGCTTGTTTGTCAATCAAAAGAAGTGTTCTTTCTTCACTACTTCTGTGACTTTTCTTGGTTTTGTTGTGTCTACTGATGGTGTTCATGCAGATCAGTCAAAAATAGATGCAGTCTTGGAGTGGCCCAGACCAAGAACATTACATGACATCCGAAGTTTCCATGGCTTGGCGTCTTTTTACCGTCGATTCATTAGAAATTTCAGTACTCTGATCGCCCCTATCACAGAGTGCCTCAAAGGGCGTGATTTCCAGTGGTCTGAGGAGGCAGAGGCCAGTTTTCAACTGGTCAAGCAGAAGATGACCGAGGCTCCAGTTTTGGCACTTCCAGATTTTGACAAAGTGTTCGAGGTAAATTGTGATGCATCTGGCGTTGGCATTGGTGGTGTTCTGAGTCAGGTAGGTCGTCCGGTTGCTTTTTTCAGTGAGAAGCTATCGGGATCAAAGAAAAATTATTCCACTTATGATCTGGAGTTCTATGCCATAGTTCAGTCCCTGAAGCATTGGCGTCACTACCTAGTACAGAAGGAGTTTATTCTGTTTACCGATCATGAGGCCTTGAAGTACATCAATGGCCAACACAAGCTGAGTAGACGTCATGCCAAGTGGGTAGCATACTTGCAAGAATTCACTTTTACGCTGAGGCACCAAGCAGGGAGTTTGAACCGCGTCGCAGATGCCCTGAGCCGTCGTACCTTACTTCTCACCACCATGAGTACTAAAGTTGCAGGATTTGAGACGTTCACAGATATGTATGCAGCTGATCCTTCCTTTGGAAGGATATTTCAGGAGGTAACTGAGGGTCACCGTCATGATTTTGTTTTGCATAATGGGTATCTGTTTCGTGGATTACAATTGTGCATTCCAGATTGTTCATTGAGGCAGCAAATTATAAGTGAACTCCATAATGAGGGACACTTTGGCCGAGATAAGACATTGGCCCTTATCTCTTCTGAATTTTATTGGCCCAAGTTGACTAGTGATGTGGCCCATTATGTGGACCGTTGTTATGTGTGCCAGCGATCTAAGGGAGTTCTCACCAATGCGGGATTGTACACTCCCTTACCTGTTCCTGAAGCTCCTTGGTTCGATGTCAGCATGGATTTTGTACTAGGCTTACCCCGCACCCAAAGGGCCTCTGATTCTATCTTTGTTGTGGTTGACAGGTTTTCCAAGATGGCTCATTTTGTAGCTTGCAGAAAGACTATGGATGCTGACCGGATTGCCCATCTCTATTTCAAGGAGATTGTGCGTTTACATGGTGTTCCTCGATCCATCACTTCAGATCGTGATACTAAGTTCATCAGTCATTTCTGGAAGAGCCTGTGGGGGAAACTGGGAACGCAGTTGAATTTCAGTAGCGCCTACCACCCCCAGACGGATGGCCAGACTGAGGTGGTGAACCGAAGTTTGGGAAACCTTTTAAGGTGTTTGGCAGGAACGAAGCCGAAGCAGTGGGATTTGGCATTGCCTCAGGCAGAATTTGCCTACAACAGATCAAAAAACAGAACCACAGGTTTAAGCCCATTTGAGATTGTCTATGGTCAGAACCCATCCGGGGTGTTGGACTTAGCCCCTATTCCACGTATAGGACGTTTCAGTCCTAAAGCAGATGAGATGGCAAAGTATCTTCGGGGTATCCATGAGCAGGTGAAACAGACCATTCATGAGAGCAATACCAAGTACAAGACTCGGGTCGACAATCATCGTCGTCAGGTACTTTTTGATGTTGGTGATTTTGTTTGGGCTGTATTAACTCGTGATCGTTTTCCTGTTGGTGAGTATAATAAGCTTAAGGATCGGAAGATTGGACCTTGTGAGGTCGTGCAGAAGATCAATGATAATGCTTACAGGTTGCGACTTCCCAGTCACTTGAAGACTTCTGATGTCTTTAATGTGAAGCACCTGAGTCATTGTTTTGTGGATCCTGATGACACTACTCTGAACTCGAGGACGAGTTCTTTCCAACCCGGGGCGACTGATGCAGGGGGATCTGAGACAGATGATGCTGAGCTGTCAGATTGCACGTTGATGGCGCTGAGATACCATGAGTTGGCAGATCAGCGCAAAGGCGGGAATTGATTGTGACATGTTCCTTATTGGGGTCGTTTTGAGTATGTTTCAGTCTTTTGGCCATAACTTTGGCTACAGGTGTCAGAATCGCGCATAAGACCCCAATCCGGAAAGCTCTTTTCGACGCGCACGCTCTCCACATGAGCTACGCTCCATGTGGCCTTTTTTTCAACCTCAAATTCTGCCGTTTTCCCCTCCGAATCACTAGATTTAGTTATTTTTTACTATTTATGGTAATATTTCGATTGTTAATTAGGAAGTCAATTTAAATCCGATTTAGACCGGATTTTTGGGAGATTGCTTATTTTATTTCGAATTTCAATTTAGAGTGATTTTCGGGATTTTGCTATTTTTGGCAAAATTCGAATAAATATGATTTTTGCTATTTTTGGCAAAATTCGAATAAAGACGATTTTTTTAGCTATAACAGTCCGGCTTGTGGACTGCTTTTGACAGTTATTGATTTTATAATATTTTATTAAACCCTAGAGACTTTTTTTCTCTGGTTTTTGGGCGAATTTTCTCTTGTGAATCGTCTGTCGGAGCTAGCCTACAGGATAATCACTATTCTGTCTGGCGTCATACTTCCAAGAACCGCTACCTGGGAATCTGGTACAACAACATCCCCATGCAAACTGTTGTCTGGGTTGCAAACAGGGTAAATCCAATAAATGATTCCACTGGCTTGTTGAAGATAGAAAGTAGGGGCAAAGTTGTGCTTCAAGTTCAGAACAAAACAGCTGTTTGGTCGATTAATACGACAGCAAGTGTTCGGAATCCAGTTTTGCAGCTTCTGGATTCCGGAAATCTTGTTGTCAAAAATGGAAAGGGTGGTAATCCAGAGAATTACTATTGGCAAAGCTTTGATTACCCGTCAGATACAATGTTACCTGGGATGAAAATTGGTATTGATTTAAGAAAGGGTTTCGGTCGAAGACTATCAGCCTGGAAGAACTGGGATGATCCATCTCCTGGTGATCTTACTTATGGTGTAGAACTCGAAGGAAACCCGGAGATGGTGCTAAGGAAAGGCTCAGAAAAGTATTACCGCGCTGGATTATGGAATGGCAATGGATTTAGCGGGGCACCAAATTTGAGGTTGAATCCCATCTTTGATTATGACTTTGTGTGGAACGAACATGAGGTTTACTACATATTTTTCCTCAAAAACAAATCTGTGATGTCAAGGTTTGTTTTGAACCAAACTGAAAATGTAAGACAAAGGTACACATGGAATCCAGAAACTAAAACTTGGAAGCTGTTTGCAATCATGCCAAGTGACTATTGCGATCGATGGGGACTTTGTGGTCCAAATGGTAACTGTGATAACAATAAGCTTCCGGCTTGTCAATGTCTGAAAAGGTTCAGGCCAAAGTGGCCCGAAAGATGGAACTCAACGGATTGGTCCGAAGGGTGTATACGCAGTAAGCCATTGAATTGCGAAAGTGGAGATGGGTTTATCAGAATAAGGAGAGTTAAAACCCCAGACACCACAAATTCTTGGGTTAATAATACAATGAATCTCAAGGAATGTAGGGCTAAGTGCTTGAGGAACTGTTCTTGCATGGCGTATACTAATTTAGATGTTACAAGAGGATGTAGTGGCTGCATCATGTGGTTCGATGATCTGATTGATATCAAACAATTTCAATCAGATGGTCAGGATATTTACATCAGAGTGTCTGCTTCAGAAACAGGTACTACAGGTTCACAATGAAATCGTTCTTATTACATCTTGCGGTAATGTTAATTAATATCTGTGCATCTTGATCAATACTGATAATGGCAGAACTGAAGAAAAAGGTTAAGGTGAAGCTTGCCATCATACTTGCAACTGTAATTGCTGCCCTGTTGGGGTTCCTTTCAGTCGTTTGTTACATTCGCAGAAGCAGGAGAAAGTTAAAAGGTAACACTAATTATGGTCCTCATACACTTGGTGTATTATGATCCTAATTATGATCTAAAGAAATACCGAGTCAAATTGTCTATAAACCAAGTGCTTGGTGTATTTTGGTTTTTGGTATTTGTCCAGAAACATGCAAATAAATCAATCAATATAGGAAAGAGGCAGTGGGAATTTCTGATACATGTTTTTTTATTATCGTTTTCAGATGAAGTGCAGAACAAGAATGTAAATGATACAGAGAATAAAGAACAGAACAAAGATATAGAGCTTGCAGTATTTGAGTTCAGTACAATAGCACAAGCTACTGATAGTTTTTCATTTCATAACAAGTTAGGTGAAGGAGGTTTTGGCCCAGTGTTTAAGGTGAAAATTACTGTATTTTAGTGAAGTGATATCTATGTATACAATTGTATGCAAAGCTCATTCAAAATATTGTAAAATTTTCCAGGGGACACTAGCAAATGGACAAGAAATTGCGGTGAAGAGACTTTCAAAGAGTTCTGGACAAGGATTGAACGAGTTCAAGACTGAAGTAAAGTTGATTGCCAAACTTCAGCATCGAAATCTTGTAAGGCTTCTTGGATGCTGTGCTCAAGGAGATGAGAGAATGCTGGTTTACGAATACATGCCTAATAGAAGCCTTGACTCTTTCATTTTTGGTCTGAAAATCGTTCGAAAACCTCTCAATGTTATCACTTTTGCTTCTTCAATGATCATATAAGATGCAAGACTAACACGAATGCTAAATTTCCAGATAAAACGAGACGCAAAATATTAACTTGGTCCATGCGTTTCCGAATTATCTGTGGGATAGCTAGGGGACTACTCTACCTTCATCAAGACTCGAGGTTGAGGATTATCCATAGAGATCTAAAAACTAGCAATGTTCTACTGGATAGTGAGATGAACCCGAAAATTTCAGATTTTGGCATGGCAAGAACTTTTGGAGGAGATCAAACAGAGGCCAATACAAATAGAGTAGTTGGAACTTAGTAAGTGTACTTTTATGTCATTTCTATACTATTTTATCCATAAATCCCAATAAAAAACTTCATTTTTCTTTATCCGACTATTCTGCAGTGGTTACATGGCACCTGAATATGCTACCGATGGGCTGTTTTCAGTAAAATCAGATGTTTTTAGCTTTGGGATTGTATTGTTGGAGGTTATAAGTGGAAGAAAGAATAGAGGATTTTATCATGCAAATCAAAGCAGCAACCTAATTGAACATGTAAATGTCAACATATACCATTATCATTATGTTTTCTATCTTGAACTACGAATGCTTAAAATGTTTGAATTTTGTTGCAGGCATGGAGATTATGGAAAGAAGGCAAGCCTTTGGATGTTGTTGATGATTTCTTAGTAGAGAGTGGCAGTCTATCTGAGTTGCTGCGATGCATACACATTAGCCTTTTATGTGTACAACAGCATCCCGAGGAGAGACCAAGCATGTCACCCGTGGTTCTGATGCTGGAAAGTCATAATGAATTGCCTTCGCCTAAACGACCTGGTTTCCTGTTTTGCAAGAAACCCTTTGAAACAGATTGTTCATCCGGAAACTATGGATCACCTTCGAGAAACGAAATAAGTTTATCATTATTAGAGGCTCGATGAGAAAAGTTTTTAGTGTTCATTCAAACTGGTGTGGTCCAAAGTATCAACAACAATTTTCCTTCCCACTTGAAACTTGGGGAATTTATTTATCTGCAAATATGATCAATTAGAAACAAATAAAGCATACCAATTCGAAGCCACAAACATATCAAACAACAAAATTTTCTTGCTTTTGTTGTCTTTATTAATTGTCTCAAAAATATAAAACAACTTAATTATGAACATGTAGCAATAGTCCTCTGGTTGACAGAATATATAAATTCTGCCAATTGTCTGATGCACTGTAAAACTTTTCTGAATGTAATCATGGTTCCTTTGTCAACAGGGTGAGAAGACAACAAAGTCTTTGACTGGTTACAAAGAAAAGAAAACAAGGCAAACACTGCATCCCCTGCCTAGGGTCATTTATTCAAAACAAAAAGTAAAGAAAAGCCAGCAGTATATGGATTCGGTACATGTTTCTGACTTTTGGTGACTTTTCAGCCACATCTTCGACTATCCATTCCCTTCACTCATTTATTCAAGACAAAAGTCTTCTCTGGCATTTATAGTCAATGCATGAACTTAGAATGTTCAATCAGACTGACAAAAAATGTTCAAATTTCAATCAAATGTAATGTGTACTTAATTCTGCAAGCACTAAGCAATCCATGGAAATGTGTTTCTATTTTTACATTGTTTGTTGTTTCCTCATCTTATTCTCAAAAGTTTCAACCGCAATTGATACCATTTCTCTGTCGGAGTCACTCACCGATGGCACGACTTTAGTGTCCAATGATGGAAGCTTTGCTTTGGGTTTCTTCTCTCCTGGAACTTCTAACAACCGCTACCTGGGGATCTGGTACCACAGCAAACCCATACAAACTGTTGTTTGGGTTGCAAACAGGATAAACCCAATAAACGATTCCACTGGTGTGTTAAAGATAGAAAGTAGTGGCAGAATCGTGCTTCAAATTCGGAACACAGCTGTTTGGTCGACTGATACGACAGCAAGTGTTGAGAATCCAGTATTGCAGCTCCTGGATTCTGGTAATCTCGTTGTCAGAAATGGAAACGATGGTAATCCAGAGAATTACTTATGGCAAAGCTTTGATTATCCATCAGATACAATGTTACCAGGGATGAAAATCGGTGTTGACTTAAGAACTGGTTTTGCTCGAAGACTATCAGCCTGGAAGAACTGGGATGATCCATCTCCAGGTGATCTTACTTATGGTGTAGAGCTTGAAGGAATCCCACAAATGGGGCTAAGGAAAGGCTTACAAAAGTATTCTCTCAGTGGCTTATGGATTGGCAATGGATTTAGTGGGATAAGGAATGTAAGGTCGAATCCGATCTATGATTATCAATTTGTGTGGAACGAAGATGAGGTTTACTACATATTTTCCCTCAAGAACAAATCAGTGATGTCCAGGGTTGTTTTGAACCAAACTGAAAGTGTAAGAAAAAGGTACACATTGAAGGCGGACACTCGAACCTGGATGCTGTTTTCAATTAGGCCAAGTGACAATTGTGACAAATACATAGTTTGTGGTCCGAATGGGAACTGTGATAACAATGAGCTTCCGGTTTGCCAATGTTTGACAGGGTTCAGGCCGAGATGGCCTGAAAGATGGAACTCATCGGATTATTCCGGAGGGTGTATACACAGTAAGCCATTGAACTGCCAGAGAGGGGATGCGTTTATCACAATAAGTAAAGTGAGATCCCCAGACATCACAAATCCTTGGGTTAATAAAACTATGAATATCAAGGAATGCAGGGCTCAGTGCTTGAGGAAGTGTTCTTGCATGGCTTACGCTAATTTAAATTTTACCTGCGTCATGTGGTCCGGGAATCTGGTTGATATCAAACAATTTCAATCAGATTCAGATGGTATGGATCTTTACATCAGAGTGCCTGCTTCAGAATCAGGTAACCGGTTCACAAAGCTAGAACATGTGCTTATTACATCTTGTGGTAACGTTAATTAATATCTGTGCATCCTGATCAAAACTGATAATGGCAGAACTGAAGAAAAAGGCTAAGGTGAAACTTTCCATCATAGTTGCAACTGTAATTGCTGCCCTTTTGGGGTTCCTTTCAGTTGTTTGTTACATTCGCAGAAGCAGGAGAAAGTCAAAAGGTAACACTAATTATGGTGCTCATAACTGTAATCGGTTTCGGTGTTTGTCCAAAAACATGTATATAACTCGATCAATATATAAAAAGAGGCAATGTGAATTCCAATTCTAAGTTTTATACTCTTTTCAGGTGAATCTGAAGACAAGAATGTGTATAATAAAGAGAATAAAGACGAGGAAGAAGATTTGGAGCTCGCAGTATTTGGGTTTCGGACGATAGCTCAAGCTACCGACACTTTTTCATTTCGTAACAAGTTAGGTCAAGGAGGTTTTGGATCTGTTTATAAGGTAAAAGTTGCTGTATTTCAGTATAGTGATCTCTAAGTTTTCAGTTCTGTTCAAAGCTCATGAAATTATTGTAAAATTTTCCAGGGGACACTAGCAAATGGACAAGAAATTGCAGTGAAGAGACTTTCAAAGAGTTCTGGACAAGGATTGAATGAGTTTAAGACTGAAGTAAAGTTAATTGCCAAACTTCAGCATCGGAATCTTGTCAAACTTCTTGGTTGCTGCATTCATGGAGATGAGAGGATGCTGGTTTACGAATACATGCCTAATAGAAGCCTTGACTCTTTCATTTTCGGTATGAAAATCATTAGAAAAACCTCTCAATGTTATCACTTTTACTTCTTCAATGATCAAATAAGATGTAGGACTGACATGAATGCATACTTCCCAGATCAAACGAAAAGCAAAGTATTAACTTGGTCCAAGCGTTTCCGAATCATCTGTGGGATTGCTAGGGGACTACTCTACCTTCATCAAGACTCAAGGTTGAGGATTATTCATAGAGATTTAAAATCTAGTAATGTTCTACTTGACAGCGAAATGAACCCCAAAATTTCCGATTTTGGCCTGGCAAGAACTTTTGGAGGCGATCAAACAGAAGCCAATACAAACACAATAGTTGGAACTTAGTAAGTGTAATTTTATGCATTTTGACATAAAATTTTATTATAAATCCCTAATGTATATTTTTTCTTCTTTATCTGACAACGTTCATGCAGTGGTTATATGGCACCAGAATACGCCACCGATGGGCTGTTTTCAGTAAAATCAGATGTTTTTAGCTTTGGGATTGTATTGTTGGAGGTTATAAGTGGAAGAAAGAATAGAGGGTTTTATCATACAAATATCAGCAGCAACCTCATTGTACATGTAAATGTCAACAGATAGTATTATCATTTATGTTTTCTCACTTAAACTAAAAATGCTAAAAAGGTTTGAATTTTGCTGCAGGCATGGAGATTATGGACAGAAGGCAAGCCTTCGGATGCTGCTGATGATTTCTTAGTAGAGACTGGCGATCTACCCGAGCTGTTACGATGCATCCACATTAGCCTTTTATGTGTACAGCAGCATCCAGAGGAGAGACCGAGCATGTCATCTGTGGTTCTTATGTTGGGAAGTCATAATGAATTGCCTTTGCCTAAACAACCTGGCTTCTTGTATTACAACAAACCCTTCGAAGCAGATTCTTCACCTGGCAAAGAGGGATCGTCTTCGAGAAACGAAATAAGTTTATCTTTATTAGAGGCTAGATAAAAGATGGTTGTATGGTTCATTCAATCTGTCATGCTCCAAACTGTCTGTAACAATTTCTGTCTCACTTGAAACTAAAAAAACAATACTTATTTCAAGCCAAAAACATATAAAGCAACTTAATTTTATTGCATTTGTTGTTTTTATCATTTGAATCAAACATATAAAACAACTTGATTATGAACATGGAACAATAGTTCTCTTTGTGGGATTCCTTTATTAATCAGAAGCAATAGTAATTGAACACTGACCAGACTGATAATGAATATGATGTACATTTTTGTAAATAAATAAACCGAACTTCCGGAATCCAAATCGACTATCCAATTCACTAATTCGAATCTTATAAACCTAACTTCAAGAAGTTACATATGCATCAAGAAAAAAAGTTGTCAAAGCTTTTGAGTCCCAAAGTTTTTTTTTTTTGACAACTATTTTTGTTCAAACTAAAGAACCCTTGAACTAGTAAACAAATCTTAACCGATAATGCAACATGATCAAATCTTGATTGATCCTTGAGACAGTATGTATTTGCAATTTCTTGGACATTAAGAAGACATATCTTGTAACTTAGGTTATAGCCTACAAATGATTTTTTTTATCCAATCAGTAAAAGTTTGGTGGAAGACTTGACTTTTTGGAGAAGTCAATAAGTAGAAATGTATGTTATTTAATTTCATTCTGAACGTCCCTTGGTCAGACACAGTTTTATATTCTTGTAGTCTAATTTTTAATTGTTTTAGAGGTTTTTTTTAAAAAAAATTTACATATTAACATCATTCTAATATAGAATTAAGGTTCAATTATTGCAAACTTAATTTCAGTTCCTGCAGGTGAGAAGGGTTGTTTCTCAACAGTCTGAAGAAAATTATAAATAAGCTTCTTCAAAGTCAGTTGAATATAAATACTTGTATCTGATATCATTGCTGAAGACTTCCAACATTTTATTCATCAAATTCCATGCCTCCGGTCATCCATATAATGTGTGCTTAATTCTGCAAGCAAATTAGCTACCAGACTAGACATCCATGGGAACGGGTTTCTATTTTTACAGTGCTTGTTGTTTCCTCATCATCTTCTCAAAAGCTTCAACTGCAATCGACACCATTTCTCCATCGGAGTCAATCACTGATGGCATGACCTTAGTCTCCAATGGTGGAAGCTTTGCTTTGGGTTTCTTCTCTCCTGGCAGCTCCAAGAACCGCTACCTTGGAATCTGGTACAACAACATCGCCATAGAAACTGTTGTCTGGGTTGCAAACAGGATAAACCCAATAAACGATACCACTGGACTGTTGAAGATAGAAATTAGTGGTAAAGTTGTGCTTCAAGTTCAGAACACAACAGCTATTTGGTCGAGTAATACAACAGCAAGTGTTGAGAATCCGGTGTTGCAGCTCCTGGATTCTGGTAATCTTGTTGTCAGAGATGGAAACGATAGCAATCCAGAGAGTTACTTATGGCAAAGCTTTGATTATCCAACGGATACATCGTTGCCAGGGATGAAAATTGGCGTTGATTTAAGAACTGGTCTGGATCGAAGACTCACAGCCTGGAAGAACTGGGATGATCCATCTCCTGGTGATCTTTCTTATGGTATAGAACTTGAAGGAAGCCCAGAATTAGTGCTATGGAAAGGCTTGGAAAAGTACTCTCTGAGTGGGATATGGAATGGCAATGGATTTAGTGGGGCTCCGAATTTGAGATCGAGTCCGATATTTGGTTACGACTTTGTGTGGAATGAAAATGAGGTTTACTACATATATTTCCTCAAGAACAAATCATTGATTTCAAGGGCTGTTTTGAACCAAACTGAAAGTGCAAGAGAAAGGTACACATGGAACCAAGAGACTCAAGCCTGGCAGTTATCTCTAATCATGCCAAATGGGTACTGTGACATATATGGACGTTGTGGTCCAAATGGGAACTGTGATAGCAACAAGCTTCCTGCTTGTCAATGTTTGACAGGGTTCAGTCCGAAATGGCCTGAAAGATGGAACTCATCAGATTATGCCGGAGGGTGTAGACATATTAAGCCATTGAACTGCCAGAAAGGAGATGGTTTTATCAGAATTGGCAACGTGAAAACCCCAGACACCACAAATTCTTGGGTTAATAAAACTATGAATCTCAAGGAATGTAGGGATAAGTGCTTGAGGAACTGTTCTTGCATGGCCTACACTAATTTAGATGTTCCAACAGGTAGTGGCTGCGCCATGTGGTTTGGTGATCTGATTGATATCAAACAATTGCTCTCAGAGGGTCAGGATCTTTACATCAGAGTGTCTGCTTCAGAATCAGGTACTTGTTTACAAAGCTAGAACGATTTTTTGTACCGATTGAAACTGTAATTAATATTTGTGCATCTTGATTTAATGGCAGAACTGAAGAAAAGGGATAAGGTGAAGCTTGCCATCATACTTGCAACTGTAATTGCTGCCCTTTTGGGGTTCCTTTTAGTCGTTTGTTATATTCACAGACGTAGGAGAAAGTTAAAAGGTAACACTAATTATGATCCTGATTAGTGTGCTCATTTTTTTCTTTTCTACAAATTCTAAAATCATTTTGCTAATTTATGTTACTTGAACTCGAGTATGTGTTAGAAACGAGTGCATGCCCAACACAATTATATTCGAGTTATCTGAGTTGTTCTATGTATTTAGAAGGTAGATGGAAGCTCATATTTCATACGCTTATCAGAGAAAAAAATGTTAGACAGGGATACTTAAAGAGAAAATGAGTTGTCAAAAGTTGTTCATGATAGAAAATATTAATTTTGACCCCATTTTCCTAAAAGAAATAAAAATATTGTTGATTCCTTTACCGTTTTACTTAAATTTCTTGCATATATGTAACCTTCAAAAACTAATTGATAATGGATGGTTTTGAACGTTTTATATGATCAAAGAAACAGTCTCATAGTGCATAAATCAAGTGCTTGGGGGTATTTTGGTTTTAGTAAGTGTTATATTCCAACTCTATGTTTTATACTGTTTTCAGATGAAGTTGAAGACAATAATCAAAATGATAAAGAGAACAAAAACGAGAATGAAGACATGGAGCTTGCAGTATTTGGGTTTGGTACAATAGCTCAAGCTACTGATTGTTTTTCATTTCATAACAAGTTAGGTGAAGGAGGTTTTGGCCCTGTTTTTAAGGTGAAAGTCACTGTATTTTAGTACAATGATCTCTAAGCATACAATTTTATTCAAAGCTCATTCAAATATTGTAAAATTTTCCAGGGGACACTAGCAAATGGACAGGAAATTGCAGTGAAGAGACTTTCAAAGAGTTCTGGACAAGGATTGAACGAGTTCAAGAATGAAGTAAAGTTGATTGCCAAACTTCAGCATCGGAATCTTGTAAGGCTTCTTGGATGCTGCGCTCAAAGAGATGAGAGAATGCTGGTTTACGAATACATGCCTAATAGAAGCCTTGACTCTTTCATTTTTGGTCTGAAAATCATTAGAAAACTTCTCATTGTTTTCACCTCTGGTTCTTCAATGATTAAATAAGACGCACGACTAACATGAATGTGTAATTTCTAGATCAATCGAGACGTGAAGTATTAAACTGGTCCATGCGTTTCCGAATTATATGCGGGATTGCCAGGGGACTACTCTACCTTCATCAAGACTCGAGATTGAGGATTATTCATAGAGACTTAAAAGCTAGTAATGTTTTACTTGACAGCGAGATGAACCCGAAAATTTCAGATTTTGGCTTGGCAAAAACTTTTGGAGGAGACCAAACAGAAGCCAATACAAATAGAGTAGTTGGAACTTAGTAAGTGTATTTTTATGCCTTTTACATACAATTTGATCCATAAAAAGAATTCATTGTGTTTGTCTAACAACATTCTGCAGTGGTTATATGGCACCAGAATACGCTACTGATGGGCTGTTTTCAGTAAAATCAGATGTTTTTAGCTTTGGGATTTTATTGTTGGAGGTTATAAGTGGAAGAAAGAATAGAGGTTTTTACCATGCAAATGAAAGTGGCAACCTTATTGAACATGTAAACATCAACTAACACTATTATCATTATGTTTGGTAACTTGAATAGAAAATGCTAAAAGGTTTAAATTTTGCCGCAGGCTTGGAGATTATGGAAGGAAGGCAAGCCTTTATATGTTGCTGATGATTTCTTAGTAGAGACTGGCGATCAATCCGAGATGTTACAGTGCATCCACATTAGCCTTTTATGTGTACAGCTGCATCCTGAAGATAGACCGAGTATGTCATCCGTGGTTCATATGTTGGGAAGTCATAATGAATTGCCTTCGCCTAAGCAACCTGGTTTCCTGTTTAACAAGAAACCTTTGGAAGCAGTTTCTTCTCCCGACATCAATGGGACGTCCTCAAGAAACGAAATAAGTCTATCATTGTTCGAGGCTCGGTAAAAAAAATAAGAAGATTGCATGGTTCATTTAATCTGTTATGCTGAAAACTATCGGCAACAATTTCTGTCCCATCTGAAACGTTGGGCATTTTACTCATTAATGTTACTCAAAACTCAAGTGTTTGGTAGATACTAGCATGTTTTCAACGTGAGCATATTCGATTTCTCTGAGTTTTTCTATGTCTTTGGATGGTAGATAAATTAAAAAAATGAAATACTTGTCTTATAGTTATCATGGAAACTAAGATTACTGAAATTAATAGATATGAGATACCGGCCAAGATCAAAGTGATTGTTAATGTATGGTCAGGCAAGATACCAACTTTTACAGCCTTCCTCATTTATGGGTCTAATGCTAAAAATATATATTGTTAAGTAATTAAACTTCTGCATCAAGAAAAGAAGTTGGTCAAAGCTTTTGAGTCCCAAAGATTTCCTTTTACAACGTTTGGTTGAAACTAAAGAACCCTTGAACTAGAAAACAAATCTTAACGGATAATGCAACATGATCAAATCTTAATTGACCCTTGAGACATTGTGTGTTCGCAGTTTCCTGGAAATTGAGAAGACATGTCTTGTAGCTTAAGTTATAGCCTATAAATTCTTTTTTTTGCTCCAATCAGCAGAAGTTTAGTGGAATATCAGATGAAAGATTTGACTTTTTGGAGAAGTCTAGGAGTAGAAATGCATGTTATTTAATTTCACTCTGAATGGCCCTTGGTCAAACTCACACTTTTATATTCTTGTAGTCCAATATTGGGTTATAATTTAAGGTTCAATTATTGCAAACTTAATTCCAGTTTCTGCAGGAGAGAAAGGGATGTTTCTTAACAGTATGAGCCTTAAGAAAATTATAAATAAGCATCTTCAAAGTCAGTTGAGTATAAAATACTTGTGGCCTCTGACATTATTGATAAAGACTTGCAACATTTTTTTAATCAAATTCCATGTGTAGGTCATTTATTCAAGACTAAAGACTTGCATTTAGAATGTTCAATCAAATGGAATGTGTGCTTAATTCTGCAAGCAATTAGCTACCAAACTAGACATCCATGGAAATGGGTTTCTACTTTTACAGTGTTTGTTGTTTCCTCATTATCTTCTCAAAAGGTTCAACTGCAATCGACACCATTTCTCCATCGGAGTCCCTCACTGATGGCATGAACATAGTCTCCAATGGTGGAAGCTTTGCTTTGGGTTTCTTCTCTCCTGGCAGTTCTATGAATCGCTACCTAGGAATTTGGTACAACATCCCCATGCAAACTGTTGTTTGGGTTGCAAACAGGATAAACCCAGTAAACGATTCCACAGCTGTGTTTAAGATAGAAAGTAGCGGCAGAATTGTGCTTCAAGTTCAGAACACAACTGCTGTTTGGTCGACTAATATGACAGCAAGTGTTGATAATCCAGTATTGCAGCTCCTGGATTCTGGTAATCTTGTTGTCAGAGATGGAAACGATGGTAATTCAGAGAATTACTTATGGCAAAGCTTTGATTATCAATCGGATACAATGTTACCAGGGATGAAAATCGGTGTTGATTTAAGAACTGGTTTCGATCGAAGACTCTCGGCCTGGAAGAACTGGGATGATACATCTCCAGGTGATCTTACTTATGGTGTAGAACTTGAAGGAAGTCCACAAATGGTGCTAAGGAAAGGCTTACAGAAGTACTCTCTGAGTGGGTTACGGATTGGCAATGGATTCAGTGGGGCACCTAATGTAAGGTTGAATCCGATCTTTGATTACGACTTTGTGTGGAACGAAACTGAGGTTTACTACACATTTTCACTCAAAAACAAATCAGTGATGTCGAGGGTTGATTTGAACCAAACTGAAAGTGCAAGAGAAAGGTACACATGGAACCCAGAGATTCAAACCTGGCAGCAGTTTGTAACCTTCCCAAGTGACTATTGTGACAATTATGGACGTTGTGGTCCAAATGGGAACTGTGATAGCAATAAACTTCCGGCTTGTCAATGTTTGACAGGGATGTCCCGAAAGATGGAACTAGTCAGATTATTCTGGAGGGTGTGTACACATTAAGCCATTGAACTTCCAGAAAGGAGATGGTTTTATCAGAATTCGCAACGTAAAAACCCGAATTCGCAACGTAAAAACCCCAGACACCACAAATTCTTGGGTTAATAAAACTATGAATCTAAAGGAACGCAGGGAAAAGTGCTTGAGGAATTGCTCTTGCTGTTGAAAATCGAGCAATGCACCAAATTAAAAGTTTCAAGTTTGGCAATCAACTTTGAAAAAATGATTTTCAAAGTTTGGTAAATGTTTCTTTGAAAAATTGATTTTCAAAGTTTGATAGATGTTTGTTGAAATATTGTAATGGGATAATCATAATTAGTCACTAGACTTTAGGGTATTTATATGATTAAGTCCTTAAGTTTCAACTATAAATACCCTAGCTCATTTAGCTTCAAATCCATCCCAAAATCCCAAATCATTTCTTTTCCCAATACTAGATAGTTTTCTTATGAGTAGTGAGTGTTTTGTAAACACCTGTAAATTTTCTCTTAGTAAAATATCTGCAGCAGTCCGAAGACGTAAGCACAATTGGCTGAACTCCGTTATCAATTTCGGGTATTATTTTTCCGCTTTTATTTCACATTCTCACTAATCTGGTTATAGGGAAATTACTCGTACTCTGTTAATTTCTTAACAACTGGTAATAAGAGCTTTTGGTTGTGAATTTTGTCAATTTTTGTGATGTTACTATTCATACTATTCATGTGAATAGTGAATTTCGTGAATAGTAAAAATTTTATCGGCGATACGAGTTTGTCGACGGAGGTGTTATAATACACGGCGGTTCACACAAATTGTCAGAAACGATCCGAAGAAGCCAGATTCGAGTGGGAGCGATGGCTGCAGACAAAGGGAAGGTGAAAATTGAAAAATTCGATGGTGCAGACTTTGGCTTTTGGAAGATGCAGATTGAAGATTTTTTGTACCAGAAAAATCTATATCAACCTCTCTCAGGAAAACAACCAGAGGGCATGAAGAATGAAGACTGAGCTCTTCTCGATAGACAAGCCCTCGGAGTTATCCGACTGACGTTGTCCCGAAATGTTGCTTTTAACATAGCAAAGGAAAAGACCACTGCGGGTCTTATGGCGGCTCTCTCCAGTATGTATGAGAAGCCATCGACCTCAAACAAAGTTCATTTGATGATGCGATTATTCAATTTGCGAATGGTGGAAGGGGCATCAGTGACTCAACACCTAAATGAGCTCAACACAATCACAACCCAGTTGAGTTCTATGGAAATTGAATTTGATGATGAAATTCGAGCTTTAATTCTCTTATCATCCCTACCAGACAGTTGGAATGCTACTGTTACAGCAGTCAGTAGCTCGTCGGGAAACAGTAAATTAAAATTCGACGATGTTCGGGATCTGGTATTGAGTGAAGAAATTCGACGAAGAGAATCGGGTGAAGCATCAACCTCCTCAGCCTTGCACACGGACTAGATGGAGAACTTCAGAAAGAAATTCAAACCGAGGCAGATCGAAATCCAGAACGGAAAAATCAAGAACGGGAAAGAAAGATTTTACCTGTTATAACTGCGGCAAGAAGGGTCATTTTAAAAGAGATTGTCGAGCACCGAAGAAAAATACCTGCGCACATGATTCTGCCAACGTGATAGAGGAGACATGTGATGTTATGATTCTAAGCGTCAACAGTCCGATTGAATCATGAATCTTGGATTCAGGGGCATCTTTCCACTCTACCCCATGCCGAGAAATCATGGAGAACTATGTCAGTGGTGATTTTGGGAAGGTTCATCTAGCCGATGATGAAACCTTGAAGATCGTTGGAAAAGGAAACATCCGATTAAAGTTGCCAAACCAGACCACCTGGACGCTGAAAGTAGTGAGACATATTCCTGGCCTCAAAAGAAATTTGATTTATGTAGGATAGCTTGATGGTGAAGGATTTAGCACAACTTTTTCAGGTTGTGAATGGAAGATTGCCAAATGAGCACTCGTCATTACTCGTGGTAAGAAAACTGATACTCTCTATATAACCTCAAATTTAGAGAATATCATTGCAGTAGCAGATACTGATGGAAAATCAAACCTATGGCACCAAAGGCTTGGCCATATGAGCGAGAAAGGGATGAAGACACTTTTGTCAAAGGGGAAGTTGTCGGATCTAAAGAATGTAGATGTCGGACTATGCGAGGATTGCATCTTTGGCAAACAAAAGAAAGTCAGCTTTGCAAAGATTGGTAAGACACCCAAGGCTGAAAAGTTAGAGTTGGTTCATACTGATATATGGGGACCATCTCCAGTTTCATCTCTTGCAGACTCATTATATTATGTCACCTTCATCGATGATTCTACAAGGAAGGTGTGGGTTTATTTTCTGAAGAAGAAATCAGAAGTCTTTGATACCTTCAGAAAATAGAAGGCCATGGTGGAAAATGAGGCTGGTCTGAAAGTCAAGCGGTTGAGGTCTGACAATGGAGGAGAGTACAAAAATCGTAGATTCAGAGATTTCTGCGCAAACAATGGGATCGAGATGGAGACAACAGTTCCCATGACACCGCAGCAGAATGGCGTAGCAGAGCACATGAACAAAACTCTAAATGAACGTGCCAGAAGCATGAGGATACATGCTGGATTGCCCAAATTTCTATGGGCTGAAGCTATCAACACTGCAACTTACTTGATCAACCGTGGGCCCTCGGTTCCTTTGGATGGCAGAATACCAGAGGAAGTTTGGAGCAAGAAAGAAATAAACCTTTCACACTTAAGAGTGTTTGGTTGTATTTCTTATGTACACATAAACTCTGCTGAAAGAAGTAAACTTGATGCCAAGTCCAACAAATGTGTCTTTGTGGTTATGGTGGTGATGAGTTTGGTTACCGGTTTTGGGACTACGAAAATCGAAAGATCATTAGAAGCAGAGATGTCATTTTCAATGAGAATGTGATGTACAAAGACAGATCAACCATAGAATCAAGTAGCTCAAACATCGAAGCTGAAACAAAGGAATTTGCTAAGTTCGAGGAGATTTCTGGAAATAATGTTCAGATCAGTCCTGAAGCAGTTCAAGAAGAACCAGGCACACCGGAACTAAGACGCTCCTCCAGAACTCCTAACCAACCCAACAATATTCTCCTTCTTTGCACTACTTGTTGCTGACTGACAATGGTGAACCAGAGTGCTATGATGAAGCAATGCAAGTGGAGGATTCAGTCAAGTGAGAGTCTTCCATGAAAGATGAGATGGACTCGCTTATGTCAAATCAGACGTGGGAATTAACTGAATTACCACCAGGCAAGAAAGCGCTCCACAACAGTGGATTTATAGGATCAAAGAAGAGCATGATGGGAGCAAACGCTACAAAGCAAGATTGGTTGTCAAAGGTTTTCATAAAAAAGAAGGTATTGACTACAATGAAATTTTCTCTCCAGTCGTAAAACTGTCCACAATCATAATGGTGTTGAAAATTATAGCTGCAGAGAATTTACATCTTGAGCAGTTAGATATAAAGACAGCTTTCCTTCATGGTGATTTGGAGGAAGAAATCTATATGAGGCAGCTAGAAGGCTTCATAGAGGCAGGCAAGAAAAACCTGGTATGCAGGTTGAAGAAGAGCTTGTATGGTTTAAAACAAGCTCCTAGACAATGGTAGAAGAAGATCGATAGTTTCATGAGTAACAGTGGTTTTACCAGATGCCAAGCAGATCATTGTTGCTACATCAAGAGGTTCGAAAACAGCTTCATTTTTATTATTGTAATTTGATGACATGCTCGTTGCAGGCTCAGACATGCAAGAGATTATACGCTTGAAGCAAAAATTATCGAAGCAGTTTGCTATAAAGGATCTGGGTGCTGCAAAGCAGATTCTTGGGATGAGGATCAAGAGAGACACAAAGTCAGGGACTTTGATGTTATCACAGGCTGAGTACATCAACAAAGTACTCTCCAGGTTCAACATGCAAGCTGCTAAACCAGTAAGTACACCTTTAGGTGTTCATTTTAGACTCTCCAAAGAACAGTCACCAAAGACAGAGGAAGACGTGCACACATGGTAAATGTGTCGTATGCCTCAGCAATTGGAAGTCTGATGTATGCCATGGTATGTACCAGACCAGATATTGCTCATACAGTGGAAGCTATTAGTAGGTACATGAATAATCCAGGCAAGGTACATTGGGAAGCAGTCAAATGGATCCTCAGATATCTGCAGGGTACCACAAACAAAGCACTTTTTTTCAAAGGTGGAGATACGATACTGACATGCTATGTAGATGCTGACTTAGCCGGAAATGTTGACATCAGAAGGAGCACTACAGGATATGTCTATACTCTAAGAGGTACTGCAGTGAGTTGGGTTCTCAACTACAGAAGATAGTTGCTCTCTCCACAACTGAAGCAGAATATGTCGCTGTTACGGAAGCCAGCAAGGAGATGGTTTGGCTCCAAAGTTTCTTGGAAGAGTTAGGCAAGAAACAAGAAAATAATGTCTTGTATTGCGACAGTCAAAGTGCTATCCATCTAGCAAAGAATCTGTCTTTTCATTCCAAGATGAAGCACATAAAATTACGGTATCATTTATCCGGTCTCTTCTGGAAGATGAGATTTTGAAACTTGAAAAGATTAGTGGAGCTCAAAATCCGGCAGACATGTTGACAAAGACGGTGACCACAGACAAACTGAAGTTGTGTTCAACTTCAGTTGGTATGCTGGAGTAACAAGACTAGAAATGTTGCTGCATTGATCGAGTGTGAAGACAGATTGAAATCAATCTTCAAGTGGGAGATTATTGAAAGTCAAGCAATGCACCAAATTAAAAGTTCAAAGTTTGGCAACCAACTTTGAAAAAATGGTTTTCAAAGTTTGGTAAATGTTTCTTTGAAAATGGTTTTCAAAGTTTGGTAAATGTTTCTTTGAAAAATGGTTTTTCAAGTTTGGTAGATGTTTGTTGAAATATTGTAATGGGATAATCATAATTAGTCACTAAACTTTAGGGTATTTACATAATTAAGTCCTTAAGTTTCAACTATAAATACCCTAGCTTATTTAGCTTCAAATCCATCCCAAAATCCCAAATCATTTCTTTCTCCCAATACTAGAGAGCTTTCTTGTGAGTAGTGAGTGTTTTGTAAACACCTGTAAATTTTCTCTCTTAGTAAAAGATCTGCAGCAGGCCGGAGACGTAAGCACAATTGGCTTAACTCCATTATCATTTCAGGTATTATTTTTCCGCTTTTATTTCGCATTCTCACTAATCTGGTTATAGGGAAATTACTCGTACTCTGTTAATTTCTTAACACTTTCATGGTCTACACTAACTTAGATGTTACAACGGGTAGCGGCTGCGCCATGTGGTTTGGTGATCTGATCGATGTCAAACAATTGCAATCCGAGGTTCTGAATCTTTACATGTTCTTATTACATCTTGTGGTAATTATTTTTGGTTTTTGTGTGATAAGTAGTTAACATTTGTGCATCTTGACATAATAATGGTATAACTGAAGAAAAAGGCTAATGTGCTTGCCATCATACTTGCAACTGTAATTGTAGCATTCTTGGGGATTCTGTTAGTCGTTTGTTACATTTGCCGAAGCAGGGGAAGTTAAAAGGTAACATTAATTATGATCCCCATTGATGTACTCATTTTTTCTACAAATACCAAAATCATTTTACTAATCTATGCTACTTGAAGTGGAGTGTGTGTTGGATACGAGTGTGTGCCTAACACAAGTATATTCGAGTTACCAAGTGTTTGTAGGAATTCAAACTCTATGTTTTATATGTTTTCAGATGAAGTTGAGGACAATAATCTAAATGGTAAAGAGAATAGAGACGAGAATGAAGAGATGGAGCTTGTAGTATTTGAGTTTGGGACAATAGCTCAAGCTACCGACAGTTTTCATTTCGTAACAAGTTAGGTGAAGGAGGTTTTGGCCCTATTTTCAAGGTGAAAGCTACTGTAATTTAGTATAGTGACCTATAAGTATATGATTTATTGAAATCGCATTGAAATATTGTAAAGCTTTCCAGGGGACACTAGCAAATGGACAAGAAATTGCGGTGAAGAGAATTTTAAAGAGTTCTGGACAAGGATTGAACGAGTTCAAGACTGAAGTAAAGTTGATTGCCAAACTTCAGCATCGAAATCTTGTAAGGCTTCTTGGATGCTGCGGTCAGGAGACGAGAGACGCTGGACGAATACATGCCTAATAGAAGCCTTGATTCTTTCATATTTGGTCTGAAAATCATAGGAAACCTCTAATTGTTTTCACTTCTGGTTCTTCAATATTAAATAAGATGCCGGACTAACATGAATGTGTAATTTCTAGATCAATCGAGACGTGAGTATTAACCTGGTCCATGTGTTTCCGAATTTATGCGGGATTGCTAGGGGACTACTCTACCTTCATCTAGACTCTAGGTTGAGGATTATTCATAGAGATTTAAAAGCTAGTAATGTTCTACATGACAGTGAGATGAACTCAAAAATTTCGGATTTTGGTTTGGCAAGAACTTTGGAGGGGACTAAACAGAAGCCAATACAAGTAGAGTAGTTAGAACTTAGTAAGTGTACATTTTTGCTTATGCCATATTATTTGATCCTTAAATCCAAATAAAATATTTCATTTTCTTTATCTGAAACATTCTGCAGTGGTTATATGGCACCAGAATACACTACCGATGGGTTGTTTTCAGTAAAATCAGATGTTTTAGCTTTGGGATATTATCGTTGGAGGTTATAAGTAGAAGAAAAAATATAGAGTTTTACCATGATAACGAAAGCGACAACCTTATTGAATTTAAATGTCAACCGATATTATTATCATTTATGTTTTCTCAATTAATCTGAAAATGCTTAAAAGGTTTGAATTTGCTGCAGGCATGGAGATTATGGAAGGAAGGCAAGCCTTCAGATGTTGCTGATGATCTCTTAGTAGAGACGGCGATCTACCCAAGCTCTTACGGTGCATCCACATTAGCTTTTATGTGTACAGCGCATCCTGAGGAGACGAGCATGTCATCCATAATTCGTATGATGGGAAGTTGTAACACCTTCGATCGGTACAACACAAAGTCGACGAATCGGGTGTCACACGGAACTACCGAAATGTCTAATCAATTATTTTCTCAATATTCTTACTTTTAAACAACCATAAACCATGACCAATTGTATGAGTGAATCATTGATAAATATAATGAAAACTTTAACAACAGAGCTCCCAAAATAAATCATTTACAAATCAAAATAATAAACATACCACTTAAATTACAATTGACGACTCAATTTTACATTAGAGTTTATAAATATACATGTCCTTCAAAATGTTGAGACGTACTTTGTTTTGATCTGGGTCTGGACCTCGGTTTCTCTAAAGCTCATCGAATAGTCAATCTACTAACCTGCCAACCAAAACATCCGAAGGCTAAGCTAACTAGCTCAGTGCCATACTAACAACAGGGTCATAATAGTGCATCATAGAACAACATCAAGCTAATCAATCATTAGTGAATATCCTTGTGATATTCACTCTCTAGTCTAATGGTAGACATCATGGTGCGACTAAGGGATATATGCATCTCAGAGCTCACACACCCCTCTAGTCTACCAAAGATATGACCCCCGAAGTTTCTGCATCAGACACCATACCCCCGATAACCCACCCCTCGCGGGTGTCAGGCCTCGCGCCCTAGTTAGTCAGTTTTAAGGGCCTCGCACCCTCCCTAAGGATATATCTGGAATGCATCGATTCTTTCGACCCCACTAGCTTTCTAAAGGAACTCGGGTGTCTGAATTGTTTCCCGAGCATCAACCATGCTAGTTTTATGTCACCCTAATATTTGGCTTTTATGTTGAATTAAACATCATAAATATTCTCACTTGTGGTTTTACTTGATAATATAACAAAGTGTTGGGGTAACTCGAGTCTAATTCCCTTAAAATTGACATTTTTGCCCAAAATAGACTAAAAGTATCGATACTAGCCCAAGAGTATCGATACTCCAACAAAAGTTTCGATACTTTATGTAAGTACCGATACTTTTAAGTGTTCTGTGATGCCCAGTTTTGATACTTCCTGGGAGTTTTGAAACTAGACCCAAAGTTTCGATACTCCTACCTAGAAAACACGATTTTACCCAGAAACGAAAAACAAGTATCGATACTATGCAGACCCATAAAACAAGTATGAAAAACTCTGTTTTCATAACCCAAAGACCCTAAGAGGTCCCCAATCGTTCTTAAAGTCTTATGTGATATTAAGGGAGCATAAATAAGGCCTTAAAACATATAATGAACCTAAAACATACAATTCACCATGAAAATAAACTGATCATGCTTCAATCCTCAACATAAGCTATTTGCATTTCTATTGACCCACTAATGGTATGAGGGAGTTGTGAGTGTGTTACTGAATCATTGAGTGCTAAAACCTCTCTCAATCAACTAAAATCTACCTTTCTTTTACCCTTGGCTTTTGAACTTTCTTCAATTCTCTCAATAAAAAAATATATGCAAATGAGTTATTTACTCAACTAAATATTGGATAACACTTAAATACACTCCATATAACTCAAATTCCCTTCTAGAATAGCTTGAATCACTTGATTCCTTAAAACCCATAAATACCCATTTTCTAAAATCAAGCTCAAAACTTAAGATTTGAGACTTAAAATGAAGCTTAAGGGATGAGAATTTGATTTCTTACATTGGTTTCTTCAAACTAGATTTGGAATTCAACAAGCTTCTACTTTTTTCTTACTCTTGAGAATGAAATGGAGAGAGAAATGAAGAGGAAGAAGGAAGATATTTTAGGTGGGTTGATTTCATGGAAGAAAGACTCTGGATATAAAGGGTTTTATAACCTTTAAAACAATTATGAGTAAATTGATATCTAGGTCCCTCTCCTTTTTACCTTAAATTAAAACTACCACTTAACTAAACACTTGGGCCTACCTTAGGCCAATAGCCTTAAGAATTGGTTTAAAATGGCTTGGAAAAATCTAGTGGGCTCTATTGACGGGATTTAGATTAATCAAAATTACTGACCCAAAATTCGGGGTATTACAGAAGTCATAATGAATTGCCTTCACCAAAACAACCTGGTTTCTTGTTTTACAAGAACGTTGCTTGGAAGCAGATTCTTCACCCTGTATCAACGGATCGTCTTCCAAAAACGAAATAAGTTTATCTCTGTTAGAGGCTCAGTAAAAAAGATTGTGTGGTTCATTTAATCTGTAATGCTTCACACTATCAGTAAAAATTTGTGTCCCGATTGATGTCTAGAGCATTGTTTTTTTTTTTTGCAAATGGCTACTGCTGAGAATTTCTTCAGTAAAATCAATATATAGTTAGTAACCCAAAAAGGAAAAACTTGCTAATTTCAAACCTTAACATATAAAAAAATTTAATTCTTATTGCTTTTGTTAGAAGAGTTTTAAGAATATGCCAAGTCTATATTAGATCAAGGACCTAATCATTACTTGCAGTGGGGATCAACTAAACCTAACTACTTTTACTTGGACGATGGGTCAAGGTTTCATCATAATCCCAAATGACTTGAAAACCAAAATTCACAAACATAGAATCAAGCCAAAAGCTTTGTGTCAACTCTATGTGATTATTATATTTTTATCTAAACTATAATAGTAATTAAATTAGATTTTTTTTAATTCTAATATTGAAGGTTACTTGATTTTTAAGTTTATTTAATAATTATACTTTTTAGGAAAAAATCTTAAGATTCTTGGTGACTAAGTATTGACTCTATAAATAAGGTAAGTCTTAACCTTTAAACTTATGAAAGAGAATTATTTAGAGAGATATAATCATTTTGTGATTCTACAACTTCTTGGATTTCTGTTTGTAAGTATATTGGAAGAGTGATATGAAATACTCCAAATTTGGTATAGATATCAATTTTTAGAATACATGTAATATCATGTATTGTATATTTTGTGATCTACGTATAAGGATTATTATTATTCTTATCTCTTGTGTATGATTTTTTCTACGTTAATATCACTTTATTTATTTTCTTCTAAATTCCTGACATACGTCATGGTGGATGTAATTAAGCCAAAACATGAAAGTTAGGTTAAATTAATACTAGCATTTAAACATGCTCAAATCTTGTTTGATCCAATATTTTCTGCTATTTCTAACAAATGCATACCTTGTGGTTTAAGTTATATAGCCTATGAAATATAAATTATACTTTTGATGCAATCAGCAAAAGTTTCACAAATGTCTGATGAAAGACTTTACAAATTGGTAACCATAATTTGGTAACCATGTTCAATATTAATTAATAATTATTGATAAGATAATCTCGACCAGAAGTTTTTTCTTTCCTTTTGTTTTTAAAACAAGTATAGAAGTAGAAATGCATGTTATTTAATTGCACTTTGAATGGTACTTTGTCAAGCTCATAATTTTATATTTTGTAGTTTGAACCCCATACCAGTATTGACTTTTAAGGTTAAACTATTGCAAAGTAATTTCAGTTTCTGGAGGTGATCAGGTATGTTTCTCAACAGTATGAACTAAAGGAGAAAGATAAGCTTCTCAAAGTCTGTTGAATATAAAACACTTGTAGTCTCTGTCTTATAGTCAATGCTTGAATTTAAAGTTTTCAAGAAATGGATTGTGTTCTTAATTCTGCAAGTAATTGGCTACCAGACTAGGCATCCATGGAAATGGGTATCTATTTCTACAGTGCATGTTGTTTCCTTGTCATCTTCTCAAAAGCTTCAACCGCAATCGACGCCATTCTCCACCGGCGTCCCTCACTGATGGCATGACCTTAGTCTCCAATGGTGGAACCTTTGCTTTAGGTTTCTTCTCTCCGGCACTTCTAAGAACCGCTACCTGGCAATCTGGTACAATATCCCTATGCAAACTGTTGTTTGGGTTGCAAACAGAATAAATCCAATAAACGATTCCACTGGCCTGTTGAAGATAGAAACCAGTGGAAAAATTGTGCTTCAAGTTCAGAACACAACAGCTGTTTGGTCCACTAATACGAAAGCAAGTGTTCAGAATCCAGTGTTGCAGCTCCTGGATTCTGGTAATCTTGTTGTAAGAAATGAAAGTGATAGTAATCCAGAGAATTACTTATGGCAAAGCTTCGATTATCCATCAGATACGTTGTTACCAGGGATGAAGATTGGTGTTGATTTAAGAAACTGGTTGGATCGAAGACTCTCAGCCTGGAAGAACTGGGATGATCCGTCTCCAGGTGATCTTACTTTGGTGTAGACCTTGAAGGAAACCCAGAAACTGTTTTATGGAAAGGCTCAGAAAAGTACGTACGCAGTGGGTTATGGAATGGCAATGATTTTAGTGGTATCGAAATTTAAGGTGGAATACCATCTTCCATTAGACTTCATCTGGAACGAAAATGAGGTTACTTCATACAGTACCTCAAAACAAATCAGTTCTGTCGAGGGGTGTTTGAACCAAACTGAAAGCGCAAGGAAAGGTACACATGGAACAAAGACACTCAAACATGGAAGCTGTTTGGAAGCATGCCAATTGACAACTGTGACAAATATTCACTTTGTGGTCCAAATGGCTACTGTGATAGCAATAAGCTTCCGGCTTGTCACTGCTTGACAGGTTCAGGCCGAAATGGCCCGAAAGATGGAACACATCCGACTATTCTGGAGGGTGTATACACAGTAATCCATTGAACTGCCAGAAAGGAGATGGTTTTATCAGAATAGCAAGGTGAAAACCCCGGAGGCCATACATTCTTGGGTTAACAAAACTATGAATCTCAAGGAATGTAGGACAACGTGCTTGAGGAACTGTTCTTGCATGGCCTACTCTAATTTAGATGTTACGAGAGGAGGTAGTGGCTGCGTCATTTGGTTCGGTGATCTAATTGATATCAAACAATTCGAATCAGATGATGGTCAGGATCTTTACATCAGAGTATCTGCTTCAGGTAATTATCTGGAAATATTATTACAACTTGTGTAATGTTATTGTTTAATAAGTAATTTATAATTTTTGCTTCTTGATTCAAAATTGATGATGGCAGAACTGAAGAAAAAGGCTAAGGTGAAGCTTGGCATCATACTTGCAACAGTAATTCCAGCGCTTTCGGGGTTTGCTTTTGTCCTTTGTTATGTTGGTAGAAGCAGAAGAAAGTTAAAGGTAAGACATTAACAACAACAATAATTGATAATGAATGATTTTGAGCTTTAATATGAACTCAGAAACATCTAATTGTCTACAAACCAAGGGCTTAAGGTATTTAATTTTAGGTGTTCCAGAAACATGTATATAAATCATGAATATAGAAAAGAGGCAATCGAAATTCCAATTCTATGTTTTATAATCTTTTCAGTTGAAGTTGAAGACAAGAATGTGAACTATAAAGAGAATAAAGACGAGACGAAGATATGGAGCTTGCAGTTTTTGGGTTCGGTACAATAGCTCAGCTACTGATACTTTGCATTTCATAACAAGTTAGGTGAAGGAGGTTTTGGACCTGTTTACAAGGTAAAAGTTACTGTATTTTAGTATAGTGATCTCTAAGTATACAATTTTGTCAAAGCTTATGAAATTATTGTAAAATTTTCCAGGGGACACTAGCAAATGGACAGGAAATTGCAGTGAAGAGACTTTCAAAGAATTCTGGACAAGGAGTGAACGAGTTAAGAATGAAGTAAAGTTGGTTGCCAAACTTCAGCATCGGAATCTTGTCAGGCTTCTTGGATGCTGCATTCATGGAGATGAAAGAATGCTGGTTTACGAATACATGCCTAATAGAAGCCTTGACTCTTTCATTTTTGGTCCGAAAATAATTTGTAACACCTCTCAATATAATCACTTTTACTCTTCAATGGTCAAATATGTTCGGACTAACACGAATGCATACTTTCCAGATCAAATGAAGAACAAAGTATTAACATGGTCCAAGCGTTTCCGAATATAAGCGGGATTGCTCGGGGGCTACTCTACCTTCATCAAGACTCAAGGTTGAGGATTATTCATAGAGATTTGAAAGCTAGTAATGTTCTACTTGATAGTGAGATGAACCCGAAAATTTCCGATTTTGGCATGGCAAGAACTTTCGGAGGAGACCAAACAGAAGCCCAATACAAACAGAGTAGTTGGAACTTAGTAAGTGCACTAATTTATGCCACTGCCATGCTATTTGATCGATTAATATCAATAAGAAATTCATTTTCTGTATCTGACAATGTTATACAGTGGTTATATGGCACCAGAATATGCTTCCGACGGTTGTTTTCGGTAAAATCAGATGTTTTTAGCTTTGGGATACTATTGTTGGAGGTTATAAGTGGAATGAAAAACAGAGGATTTACCATGCAAATGAAAGCGGCAACCTCGTTGAACATGTACATGTCAACAGTTACTAATTTCACTTTGTTTTCTCACTTAAACTACAAATGCTTAAAAGGTTCGAATTTTGGTGCAGGCATGGAGATTATGGAAGGAAGGTAAACCTTGGATATCGTTGACGATTTCTTAGTAGAGACCAGCAATCTATCGGAGTTGTTACAATGCATACACATTAGCCTTTATGTGTACAACAGCATCCTGAAGAGAGACCCAGCATGTCATCTGTGGTTGTGATGTTGGTAAGTCATGATGAACTGCCTTCGCCTAAACAACCTGGTTGTTTTGCAAGAAACCCTTTGAAGCAGATTGTTCATCAGGGACTACAGATCATCTTCGAGAAACGAAATAAGTTTATCGTTAGAGGCTCGATAAACATGGTTGTATGGTTCATTCAATCTGTTATTCTCCAAACTATCAGTAACAATATCTGCCCACTTGAAGCTTGGGGCATGTATTGTTGAATATGTATTGTGCAATATCAAGAGCAGATTATACAAGTAATTGGGACCCCTAAATTCCAATAAAGCTAGAAGTCTAAGTTGGCTGGCTGATTAATCTTGGAACTCAAAGGATTTGTTGGTTTTTCAATACTAAAAATAATGTATTTAATGTATTGAATTATATTTATTATTGATAAATATATAAAACATAAAACCATAAATGCAAAGATACAAAATTACATTTAATCTAAAAAAAGCAAAGGTAAATGTACAAAATAATCATAAACCCAAGGTTGATTGCTGAATTATATAATTTAATTTACAAAGGTCCTTATCAATCGTCTAGTTTTATATTTGATCCACGTCTCAACCGTCTCTTAATTAAACAAGTTAAAAAAAGATGCTTTTTTATCTATTCTATTGTGTCTTGACTTGCTCTTCATCAACGGGTGCTTCAAGATTCATTGTCTTTTTCATAGAGGATTTGCAAAGAAAAAGATCTTATTTTACTGTTTTTTTTTACTTGCTCACTGCCATCACGGTAGTGATCTTAATTTCCTTATTTTTCACAATTTTAAGCACTTGAGGATAATTAATGATTTGATTTTTAGTTTATTATTTTATCTCATTAAAACTTTAACCTTTATAACATTTTAGATTTTCCCTGTTTTATGTCAGCTATTTCCCAAAAAAAAAAAAACTTTGTACTTCACCAGGAACCAAGGGTATTGTTTTTCAGTTCTCATAATTTGAAGAAGAAACCAGTTTTACTTTTATTCTTGCAATCATTTGTTATTGTTAAGGACCTTTTGGTTTATGGAAATTTGGAGAAAAGGGGGTATTCCCAGGAAATTTAAAGAATTAACACTAAGCACCTTGAAGTTGGAGTTTTAAAGTTGCGAACCAAGTGTTTGCTTTTTGTCCACATCAGTTGATAATTATATTGTTTATGTAGCCTGATCATTTGGGTGTGATTTATCTGCTAGGATATGAATGTTTCGTGAGTTGCACTTTAATTGTAAGACTCTCTTTCAATAGAATCAAGTACTTGGATAGCGAAATTTTCCTTCATATTCTAGTATTATGGTGTTTCTCTCTTTAAGTTGGAAAAATCATATATACATTAATCTACATATAACAACAAAGAGAGTTATGCATGTGTTACTGGAAATAGCTATTGGAGATGTAATTGATATATGTGTTTGTTTGTGAATAACAGGGAGTGGGCTTAACAAATATGGAGCTTTTAGCGCTCATTCTTGAAGTGATAAAGTGCTTGGGAGACCAACCAGTCGATATGTAATGACCACGGGAAAGCTCGAAGAAAATATGAATGACCTTAGAACAAAAGTGAACGATTAAATATCCGAAAGCAAGACTCGAATTTAAAAAAGGAAAAGGAGACTCGTTGCAGAAAAGTGGTGAAGAATGAAGTGGAGAACTGGCATGAAAACGTCCGAAGCATAAATGTTGAAATGGAAAAGATAGAAATGAAGTTTCGTGTTGTTTTATACTTCCCTCGTGCCAGCGTCGGGAAACTTATTTGCCTAAAGGTTGCATAAGCTGAGAGGATATATCAACAAGGCAGTTTTCCAGAAGGTGTGGCAGTTGATGGTCCTCCGGCCAGTGGGTTGATATTTCCAACAAACAGGTTAGAAGGTCCAAATAGATGTAAAAGGACGAATATGGGAGTATCTGATGGACAATGAGGTTGGAATGATTGGAATATATGGAATGGGTGATATAGGCAAAACCACCATCATGAAGATATCAACAATCAACTGTTGAAGGAAAATCAGTTTGATGTGGTGATTTGGGCGACAGTATCCAGAGAATTCATATCGTTATATCACGAGAAGATCTTGCGCATGCTTTGGACTACTCTCTTCCCAAAAATAAATTGGAGTGGCCAGCTGTATTGATGGAAATCTTGGAGAAAAAGAGATATGCAGGGCTGAGCAACGAAATCGAGAAAATTGAAAAATCGACACGAATAGAGTAAAACGGTTCGGTTCGGTTTGGTTTGGTTTTAAACGGTTCGGTTTTCGGTTCGGTTTAAAGGCTTCATTTTTTGATTCGGTTCGGGTTTTCCATATGGAATCTATTGGTTCCATATTGAACCGAATAGGTAATTTTTGTAAAAAAAAATTATAGTTTCAAGTGATTTTTTATTGAAAAACCGATAAACCGAACCGAAAAATCCGAACCGTTAAAAAAACGAAACCGAACCGAAAAAAACGGTTTCGTTTTTTCGGTTTTTTAACTATTCGGTTTCGGTTTAAATATTGAAAACCGTTATTTCGGTCGATCAATTTTTGGTAAAAAATCGAACCGAACGAATACACCCCTAGAGATATGTGCTGATTCTTAGATGATGTTTGGGAACCGTTTGCTCTCCTAGATGTGGGAATCCCTGAACCATCATCGCATAAGAAATTGGTAATCACTAGTAGATCATTGAGGTGTGCAATTCCATGGGTGTAAGGTTAAGTACAACCTCTTTCAAGAGACGCATCCTTGAACTTATTTTTGTGTCAGGGGGGGATAATGTTCTACAAGATCCAACTTTAAAAGAAATCGTGAACCTTATCGTGACCAATGTGGTCGTTTACCTTGCTATCATGACTATAGCCAGTAGCATGAAAGGTGTGGAAGATGCTTTTGAGTGGAGGAAGCACTTTGTGAACTACGTGAAAGAGTTACAAGTATGAAGGGATCAGATACCATAATATTTGAGCAACTAAAATTTAGCTATGATCGTTTGAAAGATTCAAAAATCCCAAAACTGCTTCCTATATTGCTTATATCCTGAGGATCATCACTTTGAAAAGGAGGAGTGATTGAAAATTGGATAGATGAGGAATCATTGATGAATTAGAGAACAGACATGCATGACAGAGGTCATACTATTAACAAGCTTGTAAATGATTGCTTGTTAGAGACAGTAATGAATGATCGACGATGTTGAAAGAGGAGTGAAGATGCATGATGTTTGAGAGACATACATTGTCTATCAAAAGATGTGAACTTATGGTGAAAGCTGTATGCAATTGGAGGAAATACCATGAGCATAAATGGAAAGAATCTCTTGAGAAGGTTTCCTTGATGAATAATTCCATATCCGAAGTTACTTTAATATCGCCAAAATGTCATAATTTGTCAACCTTGTTATTGCTGAAAAATCTAACCTTGGAAGGATTTAGGATCTTTCTTTGAGCACATGCATGGGCTAAAGGTTCTAAATCTCTCTCATGCTAGAATTTCTGATCTGCCCAATTCCATTTCGAACTTGAAAAATCTTATTGCACTTGTACTTAGATGGTGCCGCCAGTTAAGATACATGCCTTCACTAGCAGAGCGACAGCATTGAGAAAGTTGGATCTTTTTCGTACAGAAATTAAGGAAGTCTCTCATGGAATGGAAATGTAGAAAACCTCACATATCTTAATTGTATTCACGTGATCTAAAGGATCTACCAATGGGAATACTATGGAGGTTTTCTAATCTCCAAGTCAAAAGCTTGGTTGAATTTAAAAGGAGAGGAATTGGCCAAACTGAGGATTGAGGGAAGCTGGAGATTCTTTTAGGAGCTTTTGTGATGTGCAAGACTTTGAAGGATATGCAAATTAGGAGCTTTTGTGATGTGCATGACTTTGAAGGATATGCAAAGTCTTACTGGGTGAAGGGCCAACCAATTACTGGCTTGGAGTTGGATCACCTACGTCAAGCTACTTTGAGAACCATCCTTGGTTTGAAAATCTTGAGAATGTTGAAGTTGATAAGGAGGTATGTTTTATTAATTGCAAGATGGGGAATGAAGTTTTGTGTTTCTCAAAAGACATTAAAACTCTTGACTGTTGAGAGCTGTCGAAATATCAAAAGTTTGAGCAATTTTTCTTTGTTCTGTGAAGCAAACGAGGCGAAGACATGTACTATTGGCTGGTCTGAGACGTCTATGTGTGGTGATTGTCATTATCATCTTGAATCATTGCGGAATGTTGAGTTCTACATCTTAGAAATTTGTGGAGCTTGTGTGAACTTTAAGAGGAGTAACAGAAGTTGCATCTACACTCACACTCCAACACACCTGCTTCTCTTCTCTTAAAAAATTCTATCTGGTTGGTTGTCCAAGCGTAAAGATATGTTTGCAGTTCATCAA
>NW_024061807.1:0-61588 GCF_006381635.1 Hibiscus syriacus | reverse complement strand
AGTTCTCCATAAATGACCAAATCTACAAAATTTCTGGTTGTTCCCCATTAGATGATTTAAATAAGGAGCCTTCAAGGTATGAACAAATATTACTGTGGCCTTTTTCTGACAAAGGTGGTTGAACTTGGGCCGCAGTGTCACGCCATCTCTGGGCATACTGTCTGAATGTTCGTTATTCTTTTTCTCCAAATTTTGGAGAGTCCATCTATCAGGACCATGTCTGTTACATGGCGATACTGCTCTAAAATGCTTTAGCCAAATCTTTCCAAGATCTAATGTTAGTTTTGGTCAATTGAGTATACCATTTTAAAGCCGGTCCTGTCAAACTATCCTGAAAGCAGTGAATTAACAATTTCTCGTCCTTCACATATCCTGCCATCTTCGACAAAACATAGTAATGTGGGATGAAGGGCATGTAGTACCGTCATATTTATCAAATTCGGAGCTTTGAACTTGATGGGGAGGATAGGTCTGGAACCAAACTCAACTCACTAGCATCAAACCCATAGAATGATTCTGTTTTTCCACAGATTTCATTCGTTCTTCTAAGCTCTTGATCTGTCTGATCAGTTCTTCATTTACTTTTTGTTTCTCATTCAGCTCATTCAAATCTGGGATCAAATGTCAGTATTAAGATCCCCTATTTTCACATCGATAAAAGCGAAATTTTGCTTGAAGAGGCAGGATCCACTTGTTGATCTTCATGTGGTTTGGTTTCTTGTAATGCAGATGTACGAGCATTGATTTGTATAGGTGTAGTACCAGAGTGATAAATTGGTTCTGGTGGAAAATCTAGAGGATACATAGGTTCTTGATCAAAGATACAGGATTTTCAGCATTTTTCCACTGATAGCCTGCCTTTTAAACATGTCCTATTTTTCTTCATCATACTGTCTTGTGAATTTGCAATACTGGCTTCAATTTTTTCGAGCTTCATTCTCATTTCTTCTTGTTCTTTATGATGCTGTTCCTCAATACGCTGTATTTTATCCTCCATAATTCTCTTAGTAGCTTGTCTAGTACCATAGTGATGTAGTATTTCTCTTTTGGCCATAACTGCGATTAGAAATCTTTTAATATTATTTTTCAAATTTTAATTAATAAATTTTATCTTAATAATAAAATAATAATTCATAGCGAAAATTATGAATGAATGATGAATGTATGCAAAATGCATGTATGTAAAAAACATTGATCCAAAAAGTTAACTGTCATAGAACAACTTTCATTGGCATACAAAAGTTTCTTTATAATAGTTCATAACTACAGATAAGGCATAGCTTTCCTATTAGCTCTATAATTTCTTTCATTAACATGACACCTTCTTTCCACATCTAGAACTGGATCAACTTGATGCTCAATTATTTGGCTCACAGCTATTCCCAACATATCTGGCAACTTCGCTCATTTGAACCATGGCCTCGAACACCATATTACTTCTTTCTTCACTTCTTCTACATAGAAATAGTGACTTTTGCCATGTTCATTTGTTCTTCAAGAGTTTGCTCTAACTCAGGATTCTGACTTGACAATTGTGCAGAATTTTTTCAAGATCTCTAATGCTCTTCGCAGTGAAGCATTTTCCTCATTACTTTCTTTGAGATCATTAGGTCCTAGACGAACCTTTTCTTGAAACAATGATCTTCAAGTTGCAAAATGTAAGCATTAAACTCTGAGTTTTATTTCTAGACTGATCCAAATCTTCTTCAAGTTTTGTTCGTGCTTCTTGTGTTCTTTGATTAAGCTTTGGATTTGAACATCCTTGTTTTCTGCATCTTTGCATCCAATTGCTAGCCACCTCCTGCTCTACCTCAAGTCTGGTGTTGAAATTTTTCTTTCTAGCTCCCATTTTTCTTTTCAATATTGGATTCTTCCATCTTTTGGCCTCTGACTTCAAGTTCGGCAATCAACTGGTTCATTTCAGATTCAAATCCCTTGAACATGATATTTTTCTCGCCTTCAAATTTATCAAAGATGTCATTCTTCATTTCTTCTAAATCTTTGGCTCGATCTTTTTCTCTTTGCATTTCATTGATCTCACGGTGTTCAGCCTTATGTTTTATAATTCGCTCTCTTCTGTCGACCTCAAAATCTTCCATTTTTGCTTTCCTTTTTCAAGGCTTTTGAGTAGACAGCTATTCTTTCCTTTCAGATCTTCAACTCGTCTTTTCTCAATGTTCAATTCTCTGGTCATCTGTATTGTTGTTTGGCTTGATCCTGATGCTTTCCGGGATTATATAACCTGGTAATTTTCTGTAAGGCTCTGTACTCATCCTCACCTTTTTCTTTATCTTTTCTCAAACATTGCACATTGTGATGAATGAAAGTCAATGTCAACCCCCAACATAGCTTTATCTTGTCTCATTTGCTCTAATTCTTTCGACCAGCATTCTCTTTCTGCTTCAAACTCAGCTCTCAAGATTTCAATCTCTGACGGAACCACCTTAATGCGATCTTCCATAGAGATATCCTCATTTTGATCTGGTAGAGGAATATTTCGTTTTTTCTGACAGATCTCCATTCTTCATAATCAGGAGTTAACATTTCTTTTGCTGCTTTAGCTCGGATGCAAAAAGTTGTTTTCCAAGCTGTAACGGCTTCCATGATACTTCTTTTATAATTTTTGCTGTGGAATGCGAATTCAGATGACTGTAACCCAGCAGTGACAGGTACAAATTGACGACCTTCATACTGTCTTATGACTAGAAGTGGTGCATACCCAATTCCTCCCCATAATCCGAGTAACATTATCCAGTTGTAATCTCCATTTGTAAAAGAATTCCCTTTGGATTTGCCATGGGGCTCGCCAAACCACATCATTGCTTTGCAGATTTTGAAAGGCATTAATCCACATATCTTTCTTAATTTCTTTCGGCCATTCCTGCTCCAGAAATTCTTTAATGGTGAGTAATCCGTATTAAAACGTCGGTATGAAACCTTTTCTGTCCTCCAGAAATGACTACGGATCCAAACATATAACTGAGTACCCTGAGAATCGTCCACCTCCTAACTTTCTACAAGCATTTAACGATCTGAAGGTTTCTGCTAGAATTGCAGAAGCAGGATTAATCTTTTTCGGTAGCTGTTCAAACAAATCTACCACTGCTTCAACATATCCCAATACTTTTGGGAAGATGACCATATATACCCAGAGCAAATAAATCGAATCGTACTTTAGAGTCTGGATGGCTCTGAATAAGTTCTTTAATGTTGGTCCAAGCAATGCCTTCGCTTTCGCCTTTTTGTTTTGTACGGGCTGCTACCCATTCTTCTCGTACCCCGACAATCTTTGCTAATTTAACTCGAAAGGGTTGAGTTTTAATTGACTTTGAATAGATTCGATTCTCCAAAGCCTCTTCGATATGTAGCAAAGTTGTGTATTCTTCAATAGTAGGGACCAAGTCTTCCTTATTGAGAGTGAAGCAATTGTACCCTGGATTCCAGAATTGAATTATGGCTCTGAGTAATTCATCATCAACTTCAACATAGAGCAAATATGGGATGTCTCCGTAAATCTGATAAAACTGCAATTTTTTGTTTGAATCCCAACTTTCCCAAATGCTTCGCAAATTGCATATCATTTCTTTTAGTGAAACTGGAGCTAACTGGCCAAGTCAGATACATAATCATCCTGCAGACTGTCTCCTTCTTGTCTTTGTAAGCCTCAGCCCACTGTCTTACTTCTGAGTTTAGAATTACTTGATTTGAACACTTTATCCATAGATGAAGCTTTCCAATGAGACAATTAACACAAGGATCAATGTCTTTTATCCTGTATGATGCAATGCAAACAGAAAATAAAGAACACAAAAAAAAAGAAAATAAGTTAGTTTACATAATAAAGAATTTAATAATAAATTACATAAATATTCTTTATTTAAACATGCTTTTCTAAATTTAAATAATTTAACTATACATGTAATTAATCAGTAAAGAAATAAATAAACAAGAAAGTTTAGAATTCATTTCTCCTGTGTACACCTATTTTGGACAAAATTTCGGCATGACTTCTGATCGGAAGAGTTTCTAAGGTTCTTATATGCAGGGTTTCAGATCTAAGAATCAAGGTACCCGAATTGTCCTTGTTAGTGCCCCCTGGGTTGCTAACCCTCCTAGTCCATCACAGACTAAAGTGGATCGAGTTCAATTCGAGGGGATACATTTCTCTATGCCTGACAGGAGAATAAATTCTCACGAAGACATAGAGCATATGAACCCCGAAAGTTACTTGCTAGGTCTGACACGGAGAATAAATTCTCACGAAGACGCTTTCACTCCCGCTTAAAGGGACAACTCAATTATAGAGTTTTATGTTATGCAATGCAAGTGTTGTGTGTGAGGAGAAATGTTCATACCTGACAGAAAAATAAATAATAAATACTTGCAAATAAAAAAAAACATATAATTATATAAAATAATAAATAAATAAAAAAATTGAAAAGAAAGAATTAAAAATTAAATATATGAATTTTAATTTTTAATTAATAGAGACAATTTATAATTGATTTTTAAAAGTTTGACCGAGTCCCCAGCGGAGTCGCCAAGCTGTCGTAACCGGTTTTCGTCCGGGCACGAATATTTATTTTGGGGGGAAATTGATGTGAATAAATGGTTTTGAAAATAATTTGGGAGTCGCCATCGGCCTTTTGGGTCAGGTAGGTCGAATACCTAAAAATATCTTTTAAAAGGTTTTTAAGAAACATCAATTAAAAGATAAATTGATCTGCGTTTAACCAAAAATTCGTTCTTTTAATAATAAAAAGGGATTCGTGGTCGGTTACGTTTAGGGAAGGATTATCACCCCTACAACGCCCAAAATTGGTACTTTTTAATTATAAATTGTCTCTATTATTAAAATTTTAAAAATTCAAAAATATATTTAATTTATAATTCTATTTCAAATTATATAAAAAATATTTATTATTTAAAAATATCAGAAAAGAACTTCTAGGTGCCTTAAGACAGCTCTTTTCTTTGATATTGATAAATATTAATTTAATAATATTGTTTACTTTTTAATTTTAAAATATCGAATAGGACATCCAGTTGTATTAAGACTGTCCCTTTTCTTCGATATTAAAATAAATATTTAAAAATTACTATTTATTATATATATATTATGAAATATAAAAATATTTATTCATATAAAAAATAAAAATAAAAATACTACTAAAACAATATTTAAAAACAATAAAATAAATGAAACATATAAAATAACTGACTAAATTACAGTAAAATAAAATTAAATCTAATTCATAATAATCAAAATTATAGGGATTAAATATGTTATTTTCTTTAATAATTTAGTGACTAAAATAAAATCATCTAAAATTCGGATATTATAATAAATAAATTAAAAATATAAACTAGGATTAAAATATTATTTATTAAAATTAAGGGATTAATTCTGTTATTTATCCTAAATATATTATTTTAATAAAAAGGACTAAAATGAATAAATTGAAATTCGAAGACTGAATTAAAAATATTAAAATCGATTTAGTGACTAAAATGTAATGTTTACAAATTAGGAGGACGGCGGACGGGGTTTAACTATTATCTAATTACGCGCATAGTCCTTCCCGAAATGACGTCGTTTGGGAAGGACTATAAAAGGTCCAAACCGGCTGGCCCGAAGGGCCAGTCTTCATTTCTACTTCTCCTCTCTCTCTCTTCTTTGAGAGAAAAAATTTCTCTCGCTTCTCTAGAACAGAGAGAAGCCAGTCGGCCGGCAGCCGTCAGTCGGCGTTCGTCCGCCGTCAACCACCGCCGCCGGCCACCGTCTCCGGTGGCCGGAAAATTTTTTTTTACATCTAAACATAGATCGGACCGTCCTAATGACGGTTCCGATGCTCTTTTCCGTTAAACGCTCCCAATCGGAGCAAATCTAAAAAGAATACCTTCGGTTTTTTCGAAGGTTTTGATGAGATCCGGCGTTTGGCTTCCTCGGTAAGTCTTTCTCTTCTTTTCTTTCTTTTCTGTTTCTTTGCTACTGATTGTTGAGATCGTTGGTAGTTTTTAGTATCTTTCTTTGTATCTCTCTCGGTTTCCTGTGTAGTCTCTGTCTCTCTCTCCTTTTTTTTTTCAGTTCGGGTGGTGGCTTTTATAGCCACCACCGGTGTGGCCATCGGACTGGTCCGAAGAGGGGGTCTCGGTGAGTCATCGGACTGCCAGTGGTGACTCACCCTGTAGCTATGGCGTGGACGGGTGTTCTAGCTTCTGGAGTCTTCGGTTGGGACGTGGCAGCGGCGGAGGCGGCGAAAGAGTGTCGGCAGCCGCGTGGCCCTAGGGTATCAGACCCTAGGGTTTCCATCTGGAGCCATCTGGACCGTTGGATCTTGCCAGATCCAACGGCAGCAAGCTGAGGCGGCTGGTTAGATTAGGGTTAGGAAACCCTAACTGAAACCCCCAAATGTTTAGGGTTTCTGGTTTGATCTGGACCGGTTCTGGTTTGTTTGTAACTGGGCCGGTCCAGTTGTAATTGGTCTGTAATTATTATTTATATATATATTTAATATATTTAATAATAATAATAATAATGATAATAATAATAATAATAATAATAATAATAATAATAATGATGATAATAATAATAATAATAATAATAATGATAATGATATGGGTAAAAAAATTAGTATCTTCAGTGACCTAAATAGAAGTAAGAAAAAGATTGAGTGATGTAATTTGTAATTCAACCTTTTATCTATCGTATCGAGAAAACATGAACAAGTATGGTACTATGAGTGTTGTATCAAACATAAACTCCTGTGTATATTTATTTATTTATTTTGGTTGAAAAGAAGAGTTGAGTCAGTGATTACACCGTTCACTCAGGTTGGAACGATCGAAGTTAGGAGATTTTGAAGCTCCTGCGTTGGTTGATGCAGAACAAAAAGCCCCCGATGGTTATGGCTGGCCAGTTTGGCTATCGTATCGGCCAGACGATTTCTACCACGGGGGATATGCTTGAAGGTGACGGTTAAGAAGGTTGCGAATGCATCTGATGATGGGTTGTTCATGAAGCCTGTGAGGGTCTTCCAAGCATTTCACAGCCGTGTTGCAATCCAAGCATTTCACAACCGTGATGCGTCTGATTAATTTTTTTCATATTGATAATCAGTATTTGAGTTGTTAGTCTACCAGTTGATTGAAATACCAGTAGACAAATTAATCAAGAATTTTTAATATTTGTTTTTAGATTACAATGAAACCAGTGAATTAAAATCAAGGCTCGACAAAAGAAAAATCAACAGTATGTTGTTGGTGTTGATGATGATGATCAAGTGGTGGCGTCGCATGACGAGGAGGACGAGAAAAAACCTCGACATCAGAAATTTCCGTATCGGAGGGGTAAGCGTAGTTGCAATGTGTGGGAGAATTGAGAACGCCGTCCGTTTGATCGACAGCGGTGGACCGATGTTTGTGATTGTGTAACAAGTGTAAGGGCGATGTGCCTTGGCTCGTCGTGGTGTCGACGCTCATGGACGGCGACGCATGGCTGTTCATCCCCACGGATCCTTCTCCTCTTGCTTTATTCTTGTTTTCTAGGGCTGTGCATAAATAAATAAATAAAAGACTAACCAGCTTTGATATTCTCCAAAGCTTCCATCATGGCTTTCTTCTGGCGTTTTTGAAACCAGTACAAGGTTTTATAATCACAAATATTAGCAGAAACATAAGTTTAGAGTAGACAGTAATAAAGTAATTAATGTTTAATCACCTTTCCCAGAGAATGAATCCCATGTTCTATCAGTATTGAAATGATCACAAATATTGCGCACACAACCGCAACAGCCCATGTCGGGGTTTCCTCCAGCGACCTTTCCTTACTGTAATCGACAGCCATTTTCGCAAAAATTAACAAGAATGTAATAAGGCAGAAGCCTATAAATGCAAGTGGTAGCTTATGTTTTTTTTCCTCTTCATTTGAGACGCGGTCTTTGGCTATAAACAAATGCTTTGTCATAATTTGCGTGGTTACTTCCGACAGGGAAAGGACAACGTTGGTGTTGGTCAATGTGTTCAGGTCGTCTTAATGATATTATTGTATAAATTCATATCTCTGTTGCTAGATATGATGGGATCGCCTCATTTGTATGAATATATTTTTAAAAATTAGAATTATTTTTAAGATGATCCTAAAATCTCTCAAGAATATCAACAACAAAATCTCAAATTCTTAAAATTCTTAATTCTAAAGTTTTATTATCCGTCATCGTCCCTCCACTGACCGATTATCATTTTGTCTCTGTCTCAATCTCTTAAATCCTTAAACATAAATGCCTAAATTCCTAATCCCTTCATCTTCTGTCAAAAGCTCATAATCAACAACGATAAGAGAGAAGAACGACGCGAGAACGAAGAAAATAATTAAATGTTTAGATATTAAAAAGTTGGGGATCGAGCGATGATAAAGGGGTGGCCGGTCAATGGGGATGATTGGTGGGTTGTCATTTGGTGTAACCGACAACGATAATGAAACTTTGGAATTAAAAATCCTAAAAGTTTAGATTTTTCTTTTTTAAAATTTAGAGAAATTTTAGATTTTTAAATAATAATTTGATTTCTTTTTATTTTTTTTAAATTTTCAAACACACTTGGTATCATGTTTTGAATGTTTCACGGATTTTTTAATGATCTTAATCAACAAACACTTTAAATAATAACATTAAAAATGATAAACATTTACTTTTTTTTATTAATAAGAGATAATTAAAAGATAATATCTGTTAAAAGATAATTGTTCATCATTTGACATAGAATGCACACACTCCTAATATTTATAGTGCTCGAATTTGATACTTCAAGGAATAAAATAATTCCTTTACCACGTATATTGTTTGATTCGTGCATAAACATTTACTTTAACTAAGAAAAATTTTAATTACAGGAAATAAATAAAATATATAATTTAAATATAAGTCTAATTTTTTTAATCTTTAGATGAAACGATTGAGACTCACTCATTGAAACATTAAATATGTGGATAATATATGTGGCCCAAAGTACATAATCTCAGTTTGGAACATCCATCAAGTGATTGTATCTGTGGATAAGAAGCTGCAGACGATCATGCCTCTGATTTCCCCTTTACAAAATCCATACTTCCTTAGCAGCCCTTCTTTAACAAACCCGACCTTCTCCAACACCCTTTGGGACCCTACGTTCTCCACCTCTACCAAAGCTTCAAGCCTTACCACCCCTTCAAACACCGAAAACACATCATAAACCGCCATCCTCAACGCGGCCGAGGCGATCCCTCGCCCCCAATACTCGGCACTCAATGCGGACCCAACACTAGCTCTGGCTCTACCGTCGCCCGACCCCGGCTTGATCGAAAGTTTCATTTCTCTAATATTTTGAAGATTTCTAGTATTAATATTAGAGAAATTGTTGAAAATTTAGAGTATGTTATTAGCACAAGTTCACTTTACAAATTTTGATCAAAAATTATTTTTCTTTTAATTTGAAGTAATCCTGAACTCACATTAATATATTTGAGAGTTAACTGACCAGTAATTAAAATATAATAAACTAATTACATAAATTATTAAAACATTTTTTAAAAATATTTATAATTAAAATAAGAGAGATTGAAATTAAAAGAATAGTTTATCAAGAAAAAAATTTTGAGGGTTAGAAGGAACCGGTCCAATAAGAGATTGGGCCGAAAGGAGAGCAGCGGATCCACGGTGAAATTTGGTCGTCAAGCTCGAGGCTGTTGGACAAGGGCAGCATAGATAATCGAACTCGCTCACTCTAGTCACAACTCAGGAGGAAGTGGCTACTGGGTTGGGTTTATTTATTTTGTTTACCTCAAACGCTCAACTGTCCCCGTTTCATTTCTTGCAAAATGTCTATCCTTTCAAATTCCTTGGTTTCATCAACAAATCCTCCAACCCAACTATTTTCTGGTAACATTTCCTTTCTCTTTTCTCTCTTTGTTCATATACTTTTTATTTATTTTATTGTTGTGGATTCATTGTAATTGAAACAATCCTTTTAACTTCTTTTATGTTTAATGGGGTATGGTTTGAAAAAAAGATCATATGAACACATGCATCCATGCTCGCTGTTTCCTTGTAACGAGATTCGTTTCTCAGTGTTGAATCTGTTGACGGGTCTTAGAACAGTGATCCTTTGAGGCTTTATTGATTCTAAAGTAATTAGCTAAATGTAGTTTCTTCTGCAGTTGAATATGCTTGATGTCTTTTACTTTTAAATTTTATTTGGCTTGCATTTATTTGAGTGCTTCAACTTCAACCCCCCTTATTTTTCAAATTGCTTTCACTTATTGCAAACTTTAGATCGCTACTCACTTATTTCAACAAAAATGGTTTGTGATTTACTTGATTATTATTTCTCAGCATATTCTTTGAAAAAATTTTACTTGGCATGCCATTAATCCTAAGGTAGTATTGACTCCAAATGCTAGGAATTTTAGGAGTGCTTTGGGGGAAATTAATTGTTAATCTTGATGTTCATTATAGTTCAGCACTTTACGTCTTTTGTGGCAAAAATCTGGGTTTAACATTAATTCACATTTCTGATTTCGGAGTTTTATCGGATCATAGCATCATTGTCTTGGTATTGTTCATCCTTTGAGATCATAAGATTGTTTACCTTTTCTCTTTGTGGTACTCGACCTTTGCAATAAGCTGACATTAACTCCGATTTCCGTTCCATGTGAGCTATATTTTGTACATTTGCCAGTGAACCATCCATTTGGTTTTTAAAAGGTTGTTCGTTACCTTCCCTGCACATTTTGTTTTGCTAGGTTCTCATCTAAGGTGTCAAAACTTTGGGAGTGCCAACCGCACCAATTTGGCATTCAATTCTAACAATTTAAGGAAACTGCATCTTTCTACTTCTAGTAGGGCACTCACTGTTCAGGCTTCGTACAGGTATTGTCTTTGGGGCAATTTAAAGCCAAGGAATGCATGATAGTATTTGACTAACAGTTCATATTCTCGTAACTAGGAGCTGCTGAAAGAAGTACTAGCAAGTGAATACTTAAGTTTGTATGTGTGTGTGCGCATGTATTCCATTCCCTCTTTTATGTTGTCTGCTTCGTATGTTCTTACAGTGATGGTGGAAGGTCAAGCAGTTCAAGCGCCTTTGTTGGGGGTTTTGTTTTGGGAGGGCTCGTGGTTGGTGCACTTGGTTGTGTATTTGCCCCTCAGGTGAATATTACCTTGCAAATGGCCCTATTATACTCCGTTATGCATACTCTTCGGCTATAGTTTCATAATCAACTAGCTTTATCATTCAGATCTTTACCCTTTTATATGACTAAAACCTACAACTGGAACTGTGGGAACTATTATGTGTTCGACTATTTCTTTTGGAATGTAGTAAGATTATTCTGCCGTTTGCCTTCTATAGATCAGCAAGGCACTAACTGTAGCTGATAGCAAGGACCTAATGAAGAAACTGCCTAAATTCATATACGATGAAGAAAAAGCTTTGGAGGTGAGCACTTACCCTGTACAGAATCAGTCTTCTAAATATTGGAATGATTGGAGTACTATATGCTTTGAATTTGAAGCACCTGCATTTATGTTTTGTTTAAGCTGTATAGCTTTAAAAGCAGAATAGTAAGTGGCCCTTTGTTGTGTAGAAAACACGAAAGGTACTGACCGAGAAGATTGCTCAGCTGAACGCTGCTATTGACGATGTCTCCGGTCAGCTTCGATCCGATGACGCCCCAAATGGAGTTGCTGTGAGCTCTGATGAAATTGAAGCAGCCATATGATTTGCCTTGCTATTCACATCATGATTTGAATGGTTTATCATTACGATATAATAGGGAATTTGTTGTAATTTTCCTATTTTCTTCACAAACGCTGTAACTCTGTCTTTTCAGTACGTGGTTGAAGAAACACGAATAACGAATACTTAAAAAGAACATTTTCATACATTAAAGCAAGATGTTAAAGGTTTTCGACCAGTTTTAGAGAGCAACATTTGAAGTGTTTCTAATTTGTAATGTTTGTTTCATAAAGAGCTTAATTTGCTGCTACTTGGAACAATCTTACTTCAAATAAATATTTTGCATGCTTCTCCCTCTCTTAAAAAGTTAATAAAGCCCGAACATGAGTTTATCAGAATTCAATATGATGCGTATGAATGACCCATGCTCAAAGTAACTACAATTTTAGATGTCCGGCTCGAAGGGTTAGCTTTCAAAATTTTAAATTCTCGCATAATTTAATATTTTCTTTATATTTTTTTATAATTTATTTTCGTTTCTGTAATTTTATAAATCCATCGTTCTAACATCAAATGATGATGTGTACGTTCCCGCATCTGAATAGTATCCGCACTCCAAAAATGATCCCATAGCCATAAAATTATAGCTTGGGCACTGCTCCATTGAGCCTGAGGCCATTCTCTCTCTAGGGCTAGCTTTAAAGCTACACGTTACGTTCATTCGCAAACGCCAAGCAGATTTTTGTTGAAATCCCATTATTTGTTTGTCGTGATTAAACACATGGTCATTTCCGAAACAGTGCAATAATGCATGTGCAGTCGAGAAAGATTTAACAACGGATGAAGGAGCTGTGGCTCAAATCATGAGCATTCTTCTCCCACACAATCTTATCACATAATCTCTGTGTCTCACCACAAACCATATTCACCACACATTCTTTTAATTCACTTTCAACCATAATTTAAACGTACCAGCCCAAAACACCGAATTCAACTGTATAAATAATCCAGTGGAGGGGGAGTTGATGTTTTAGTTTTAATTGCAGCTCATCAGCCATGGCAACTCACGCTGCTCTAGCTCCTTCAAGAATCCCTGCCGGAACTCGGCTTCCTTCTAAGACCACTCACTCCTTCCCCACTCAATGCTCCTCCAAGGTCTCTCTGTTGTTTTCTTTGTTGCCCATTGATTTGGTTTTCGGATTTTTTTTCATTTCGGTTTCGATGTGCAGAGACTGGATGTGGCTGAATTCTCTGGTCTTCGATCGAGCTCATGCGTCACCTTCACCAAGAACGTTAGAGATGCATCCTTTTTCGATGTGCTGGCTGCCCAACTTACCCCAAAGGTTCATTCTCTGGTCTTTAACGTGTTCATGCTTGCTATTGCCAAGTGATTTATCAAGTTAATTCATGAAACTGTTTGAAATTTAGGCCGTAGGTGCATCATCAGCTCTAGTTAGGGGAGAAACAGTTGCCAAACTGAAGGTTGCAATCAATGGATTCGGACGTATAGGAAGGAACTTCCTCCGATGCTGGCATGGCAGGAAGGACTCTCCCCTCGAGGTTGTTGTCGTAAATGACAGTGGTGGTGTTAAGAATGTAAGTAACCCTGTCTCACTTGTCATGCTTTTGAAGAGTTAACTATGAGGTTTGGTTCGGTTAGTTCGGTTCATTAACCGCTGTATACAATATGAATACAGGCTTCACACTTGCTGAAATACGACTCGATGCTCGGAACATTCAAAGCTGATGTGAAGATAGTTGACAATGAAACCATCAGTGTTGATGGTAAGCTCATCAAGGTGGTCTCTAGCAGAGACCCTCTCAAGCTTCCTTGGGCTGAACTTGGCATTGACATTGTTATCGAGGTTGGTCTTAGTGCTAACAGAATTTGGCCTACAGGGAACCTTTTTTTTAATGATAATCGAATAATTTGACATGCATCTTACAGGGAACCGGAGTCTTTGTAGACGGTCCCGGTGCTGGAAAACACATACAAGCTGGTGCCAAGAAGGTTATCATAACAGCTCCCGCTAAAGGTGCTGATATTCCAACCTACGTTGTTGGAGTCAATGAAGGAGATTACGACCACGAGGTCGCGAACATCATCAGGTCGGTTTCGATTAAGGATTTTTCCTGCTTATAAAGCGGTAACAACGATCATTCTCGTTTTTGATTTGTTCTAGTGGTTTAGAAATTGATTGCCATTTTGTGCTTGCACTGCAGCAATGCTTCATGCACCACAAATTGCTTGGCTCCTTTTGTGAAAGTCATGGATGAAGAGTTTGGTAAATCAGATATCATTTCACAAGCTTAAACTTTGGAGATGGGGCTTTTCTCACTTTGTCAAAACCTCTAATTTGCAGGCATTGTGAAGGGTACAATGACAACCACCCACTCTTACACCGGCGACCAGGTAATCATACTAACTAATTAACCGAACACGAACACGATGCATATTCATAACAATTAGATTACCATTTATAATTATATGTCGAATGAATTGCTTTGAGCAAGAAGAAAACTAAAATACAATGTTGATGGTCCAGAGGCTCTTAGATGCTTCGCACCGTGACTTGAGAAGAGCCAGGGCTGCAGCATTGAACATTGTACCAACAAGCACAGGTGCAGCCAAGGCTGTGTCACTCGTGCTTCCCCAACTCAAGGGCAAGCTGAACGGGATCGCACTTCGTGTGCCAACACCGAATGTATCAGTTGTCGACCTTGTCGTGAATGTTGAGAAGAAGGGCATTTCGGCTGAAGACGTGAATGCAGCTTTCAGAAAGTCTGCCGAGGGACCATTGAAGGGAGTATTGGAAGTGTGCGATGTTCCTCTCGTCTCAGTGGACTTTAGGTGCTCCGATGTCTCCTCCACCATCGACTCTTCCTTGACTATGGTCATGGGAGATGACATGGTCAAGGTGGTGGCCTGGTATGACAATGAATGGGGTTACAGGTGAGCTTTAAGCAAGAAATAAACAGACTATATATCTTTATATTTGAATTTGTAGATCAATAACTTTTACTCTCTGGCGTGCACAGCCAAAGGGTTGTCGATTTGGCACATTTGGTGGCGGCCAAGTGGCCCGGCACTGCCGCAGCCGGAACCGGTGACTCCTTGGAGGATTACTGCAAGACAAACCCGGCAGATAAGGAATGCAAAGTTTACGAGGCCTAAACGGCTGTAACTTTATTATGGTTAATTTTTTACATGCTGATGGTATAGTTACTGCTCAAAGTTGTTTTCCGATGTTCATGTAAACAGAATATAAAGACTCATTTTGTAATGACAGACAGCAGAGTGACATGAACAGATTAGCATTTCAATGCATGCAGCTGCAATCATCTTTGGATTTAATTACTTGTTGCTATGAATTTGCATCCTTCCTTTATTTGAAAACCCTTAGATGGTCTAGACATATGCATTATATATACACATTTAAGTGTACACGCATGCTACTAAAACGTGATCTCGACCGTAAGATCGAGGTCACTCCACCGCGTAGCATGGCGGTTCTTGCTTCTTCGTTCCCGCCTTTGGCTTCGACCTTTACTACGAAGCTTATTCACACTATGAGCACGATTGTCGGGTTTCTGGCCGATACCGCTGCACCTTTCATGGTCAATGCCTACCCTTATTTTGCTTATAGGGATTAACCCCAATATAGCTGATATAGAGTATGCATCGCTAGGGAACTCCACAGGGGTCCATGACCCTAAGGGTTACCTCTACCATAGCATGCTCCATGCACATATTGATGTTGTTAGGTCGGCTATGGATGCTGTCGGCTTCCAAAATACCTCGATTGAGATCATGGTATCGGAAACCGGGTGGCCTTCGAAAGGAGATGCGGGAGACAAGACAATATAACAAATTTCTAATTTGGTGTAGTGGTTGTGTAAGACCCTTTCCCGAGAGTCTTGGATTTAATTATTCATATTTCTTTCCTTTTTTTTTTTACTAATACGATGATGAAACACATAGTCATATTATTAGAGTATAATAATTATCATAAGTGATGGATCCATACACACATTAATAATTGAATTTTTTATATGAGTGTAGTCACAAATAAAATTTTAGGATGAACACTAATAATAAAATAAACAATTAATATAAAAAAATCATATTCCAAAATGTACACGTGTCCACCCTAAGTATGCTTTGCATTCGCCACCGGTGATCATAATGAATCAGATTAACGACGTGTCTTATTTTATTAAAGTACATTAATTTATTAAAAGAAAGACATGCAATCATGGTGAGTCATATTAATAGCAGAGTGGCCTTAATGAAAATTTTCTGTAAAGACAGTCAGTATAATAAAAAGTTTTTTATTTCAATGGGGAAGTTCTGTTTTACAATCTCTTAATTTAAGGTTAAAAAATGACAAGAAATAGAGCCAACCGAAAATACGATAAAAAGTATAATATTTTTAGTTAGGTACAAACTAGAATGTAAATTTTTTCTAACATTTTCGGCTATAAGAAATAAAAAGGGCATAGTGATGTTGGGGCTTACAATTCACCTTGTGACTCATTCCTTCAATCGAGCGTTCTCCGGAAGTCGATCAAGCTATCACAGGCCGCTCTGTCATTGTCTGATTTTTTTTGAATAAATCAAATTTTTATTATCCAAAAGAGCAGAGTTCTGCTACAAAATACAATCAATCAATCAATACAAAAGAATTATACACAACCTACTTACAAAAGACAAAGATTGGTTAAGTAATACCCCATGCAATACAAAGGTTAGAATTAATTCTATCAGCTCGATTAATATTTTTACCCTTTAGTTGGATTCGCATTGCTTCAATAATAACCTTGAGCAATTCATCAGTAGATCTGTGACGACCTTTGAAAATTCTGTGATTCCTTTCCTCTCACAATGTGTAAATATAGGTTGTCAAAGATATCTTTAGAATTGTTATGAGTAAGGATTTCCCTTTCCAGGTTGAAGAAGCCCGATTAACCATTTCTTCCCATGTAGGGGATGTATTCTTCAAGCCATTAAGCGATAGGACGGAGCTCCAAAGTCGAACAACAAGAGTGCATTGACAGAAAATATGATTTCTTGTTTCCTGATCGATTCTGCAGTTAACACAGGTCCCTTCAGTTGAAATACCCATTTTGAGGAGCCGATCTCTAATTGGTAATCTGTTTAACAAAGACATCCAATCAATCAAACTGAATTTAGGAATGTGCATGGGAAACCAAATTAGATTCTGCCAGGGAACTTTCTCCCTTTTGATTCGGATTGATTCCCAAATATCTCTTAGCCTAAGAGAATTTGATGAGGAGAAGATGTTGAGAGCTGTAGAACACAATTTTAATAATCTATTAATACTCCAGCTCACATTAGAACCTGCAACAAAATTCCAAAAATCTTGATCTTTGAAAACATAAGATTTTAACCAAGCCACCCAAAGCGAGCCATAACCCGCTAAGATTTTCCTTATTAGATCAATAGAACACGCTTTGTTCCAGATTTAGTGTTTTTAAGGCCACCTTCGGCTTTAGAGAAGCAGATAAAATCCCAGTTTACTCGAGCACCTGTGGCAGACTTGTCGTCACCTTTCCAGAAAAATCTGGAGCAGAGCTGGTCCACTTTTATAAGAATCGAATTGGGAAGGATAAGCTGTCTGCATCAATAATTTGAGACGCTGAAAAGGACAGAGCGGATGAGTTCAAGTCTGCCAGCGTAGCTCAGATATCTAGTAGGCCAATGGTGAAGCCTCTATTTAATTTTATCAATAAACACAACACAATCCTTCTCAGTAAGTTTACGAGTAACAAGAGGAATACCTAAGTATCTCACAGGTAAACTGCCTTTTATGAAACCAGAAATCTGTTGAAATACATTGTCTGATTTTTTGTTGTCTGATCACACTCGAAATTATGTATCTACTTATCGTATTTTTTCCCCTTCTCGGTAGTGGAGTAGCAGGTTTTTTGGGACGTTTTCTAGGATCAGAAGGAACCGCTATAATGACCACTACGTGCGTTTCATTCTCTTGGAATGAACAAATGAGGATGGAATACTTTCAGCAAGCCAGCAGCTAAAGCTTGGTAAGTTATGGGTACGGGGAATATGGAGAGCTGAGCACCATCGTAATGGCATGCAGTCACGTGTACTGTATTTCATTGCATGATCAATAATGAGGGGGGAGGGGATAATATTCATGTTTTTTTTAACAAAAGTAATGATTTGATTGGTTGAAATGAAGCAAAGAATAAATTTATGCTTTCGGTTTAAGAAACCAATCATTTCATTTTTTACTATTTACTTTCCATCCCAATATCTATTTTATTTATGAGTAAATTATACTGTACTTTATTTTATTTCCTATGTTTCATTATACTTTAAAAATGGTCAACTCATCACTGAACTTAATATAATTAATAAATTTGGTCACTCGCCATTTCCCCCACTAACGGACTTTTCCCGTACTCCCACCACTGTCGTCTCAAGCCCATATGCACGATGATAGAGCAACAACAAAGGGACAATACCACCTGGGTTTCGGTCGGAACTAGGCAAGGAACTCATAGGTGAAGGTGGTAAGGTACAACGGCGATGGAATCGGCCGAAAATCGCAAAAATCAATAGTGGCATCGAGAGACTTTCTCACAATTTGCGACGTTTTTACGATCGATGTTGGATTTTACTCGAGAGATGACATCGGGACTACTGGTGGCGACAATGGCCGGAGACGATGGATCGAAAGGGAAATGGGTTTCTGGAAACGACCATTAGCGGGAGAAACGGCCGAGTGATCAAATTTGTCAATTATATTAAGTTCAGTGATGAAATTGATCAGTTTTAAAGTAAAATGAGTGAAATAGGAAATATAGTAAAGTATAGTGAAGATCCGTGAAATTTACCCTTTATTTATATATCAAGCCCTATTCTCAACTTCCGTAAATTCAATTCTACTGCTCACTATATCTAATAATATTAATTTTATATATTTTTAAATTTATATTCAATCAATTGTTACATAATATCATGGATTGTTATATCACTATTCACATATAAATATTACATCAATATTATTATAATAGTTAATAATAATTTTTGTAGGTTAAATTATTATGATAATTAATTTGTAGTTTAAAACTTAATTGAAAATAAAAAGTAATGAATAAACTATTATCATTTTAATTAGAGCATTTCATGAACCATCAAACCTAAATAATATTAAGGCTTAACACATAAATAACTGTCTAAATTATACTCAATGTTAACTTTTGATATTTATAGATTTTTTTTTTATTAAAAATAGGTGTTTGGCTTTTTTTCTATTACACTTTTAGATGCATATATCATTAAAAAAATCATTAAGTGATACGTGTTATGTTTATATTTATTAATTTTTTAAAAAAATATTTAAAAATATTTTAGAAAAAACATAACACATGTCACTCAACGATTTTTAATGATAAACACCTACAAGCATAACAGATAAAACATTAAACACATTTTTAACGAAAAAATTTTTAGACGCCAAAATTAAAATTTAGAGATTTATTTTTAACATTAAACCTAATATTAACAAACATAAGAATACGTTGAACATTTTTCAACTTAATAATCAAAATCAAACCCGAAAAAGAAGTCTTGGTTGTATATAGGGATGGGTCAACCCGACCCATGCCTGACCCTAAAATTTTATATCTTTCACCCGACAACCTGACCTAATTTTTTTAGAGAAAATCCAAACCCGACTCGACCCAACACGAAATAATAAAAAATAATATTTTTATTCAATAAAAACAGTAACTTAATTGAAAAAATAATATATAGAGGGGTATTATTGTAATTATTTTTAAATATATAAGGTAAAATTATTTTTTCCCGAGTCGAGTTGGTTGGGTATTTTTCACTCTAAATTCGAATTTGACTCTACCCGAACATCACATTTTAAAAAATCCGATCAGAACCCAAATTTTTAAAAAAAAATCCGACCTAATCAGGTCGAATCCCTAGTTATATATCTAATAGTATCATAGGGCATCTCCAATGTTGTGCCACAATTGGAGAATACCTCCACTGTGGAGAAAAAAAGATTCCAGCCCATCGTCAAAATCATCTCCACTTTGGAGAATCGTTACAGTCCGCATCACATTAGGCGCGGTATTGTAGTGTGCGCTACAATTTTCTTTTTTTATTTTTTTAAATTCAATTGGATTAAATTATAAGATAGATAAAAATACATTGAAATTAGATATATAAGCATACTAATTTTTTTGTAATTTTTCTGATTTTTTGTATTTTTCTAATTTTTTAAATTCAAATAGATTAATTTATAAAATAGATAAAAATACATTGAAATTAGATAAATAAACATACTAATTTTTTGAAACATAAAAACTGCAACAAATATAAAAACATAGAAAATACTAATAAAACTCAAACAACATTTTAACCAACAACTCAAACACAATAATGTAATTTACTTATTTATTTGTATTTTTGTAATGATATTTATGAATGTTTTATCTTGATATTTATTATAAATTATTTTATATTTATAAAATTAATATTATAATAGTTAAATATTGTGTATAAAATAAAGTTAATGGTAATATAAAGATAATATTAGAGATGAATTATTGTTTCATATTTAGAGTAGAGATAGAGATTTTGTAAAATAGAGATGAGGATTAAATCTTAGTCGAAATAATAACTTCCCTCCAATGAGAGGCAGCCACGTCATTCCCGGGAATCCGAGGCTCTCTATTAACAGACGTTAACGAACCTAACCTCTAAGCTCTGGCAAGGCGTTAAAAGGAGCAACGAGACATAGATCCAACGGCTGGGAATCTCTGGATGCAACTAACTAAAACAAAAGCCCATCCGGTCAACCTCGAATTTCCAACAATAATTGAAAGCCACGTGTCACAGAGCCATCCTCGGCCCGCGACAGCTTAGAAGATCCAGCTGATTACCCGGAATCGCCGGTGGCCAACCACATAGCAACAAAGGAACAACTTTAATTTTTATTTTATTTACGTTCTTTTTCATCGTCCAATTCTCTCTGTCTGTTGTTCTCAGGGTTTTCTCTCTTTTGGATCAATCTCACAATTTCACCAAAGTAGAAAATTTAAGCGCCAAGCACCAACAAATCCATCATCTCTACACCCCCCTTTGTGAGCTTTTCTTTTCAGCTTTATTCGAATCTTTGGAGCTTGTTCTTTACTGCTCTAATCGTCTGTTTCTCTCTCCCTTTCTGTAAAATGAATTTTGATGTTATTTTCATCGATTGGGTGGTTGTTTCTGCAGTTATGCTCTGGGGTTCTTTTAATTTTGCCAACTGCTTCGAGTTCTTATAAAAAAAAACCCAATTTTTACCTGGTTGGCTGGATACCTTCATCAAGGGTAATTTAAGGGCTTAGTTTCATGTAAAGATTGGATCTTTTTTCATGCCATCTGCTTAAGGGTAGTTTTATCTGAGAGCTGACATCGATTCCTTGCTGTTGGATAGAAAACTTTACAGCTTTCTTATTGCTTGGGTGATTTTTTCTTACTAGCTATTTTTTTATCCGAGGGGCTTTGATTTTGTCTGAAGAATTATAAATTGGGAGAGGTTTTGATTATTCAACTTTATTTGAGAACATTTGTGAGAAGTTGCTTTATAGAATTCGGTTGTGTTTATATAAAGGGTTTGGCTTATATTGCTTTAACTTGAAAGTGTTCTTCCGAGGTTTTCGATTTATGGTTGGAAAGGAATATGGCTGCGAGTATGGATATTTCACCTCCATTGGCAATCATAGAAGGCGGTTACACTAAGGGTAATGTATCAGGCATGGACAATGAGAATTTTGATAATGAAAAACAAGTCACTCTCTGGAAACCTCCGCGTCACCTCTCGGTTATGCAGCATTGTGTGAGTTCGGGGAGGATGATTGCTGAGGCGAATTTGGTATGTTTAATCTTTTCTCTAATCTGATCCCTCTTTTCATCATTAAGCAGGAGCCTGAGCTTTAAGGACTTTCTACATTAGCATAAAATCTGAATGCAGCTTAGTTTTTAGTTTAAAATGAAAATTCACTTGTAAGTTATAATTGTGCTACATTACGTAAGGGTAGTAATTGTAGTCCTCAAGCGGCGTTTTTAAGACCATGTTTGCCTGCATTTTTTGCTGCATAACCTTTTGGCTTTCGTCATGTTCTCCTATCAGATCGAGTTTTTAGGAGAAAATAAGGATTATCCTTTTTATATTTTGTGTTTCTACTTTCTCACACACCATTTTGTGAAATGCTTTGACTTACTGCTTTTCTCTTCTCTAGGAATTGGATGTTGGTATTGTAGTTCACAAGTCATCTTCTGATGAAAAAACTGAGCTTTTTCCTGTCCTGCGATCGGGAAGTTGTTCGGAAATAGGACCAAAACAGTATATGGAGGATGAGCACATTTGCATAGATGATCTTCTCGGACATCTGGAGACGAATGCAAAGTTCCCTTCTCCGGGAGCTTTCTATGGGGTATGCTTGTTAGAATCTACCATATATGACCTGCTCCATGTGGTTAATATGTAATCTTGAGTTGAACCATCTTAATTTATGTGGTATCTGATTTATGCACTTCCTTCAATCTGTCATGGTTGCTAGTCTGTAGTGAAGAACTCATGTACTTCTATTGCTTCTACCGATATCGTATTGTTTGTCATCACTCCATTGAACCTTGCAAATACATGTGGACAGGTTTTTGATGGTCATGGAGGAACGGATGCGGCAGTATTTATTAGGGAGAATATCCTTAAATTCATAGTTGAAGACTCTCATTTTCCAATTTGTGTGGAGAAGGCGATGAAGAGTGCTTTTCTGAAAGCTGATTATACCTTTGCAGATGGCAGTTCTCTTGATATATCCTCCGGCACCACTGCATTAACTGCTCTTATCTTCGGAAGGTAAGTGAGCCACTGATCTGCAACGATATTATTTGTTTTTGGATGTTATTTCCATGAATGCTCTTCTAACATTAGTATTTGTTTAAAGAACCTTGGTAATTGCAAATGCTGGAGATTGTCGAGCTGTTCTGGGAAGGCGAGGTAGAGCAATCGAAATGTCCAAGGATCACAAACCTAATTGCACATCTGAAAGAATAAGAATTGAGAAACTCGGCGGAGTAATTTATGATGGCTACCTTAATGGGCAATTATCTGTGGCACGTGCACTCGGAGACTGGCACATGAAGGCACCAATGGGATCTGCCTGTCCTTTAAGTGCAGAGCCGGAGCTGCAAGAGACAGACCTGAGTGAGGAGGATGAATTCTTGATAATGGGGTGTGATGGGTTGTGGGATGTTATGAGCAGTCAGTGTGCCGTGACTATGGCGAGGAAAGAGCTGATGCTTCATAACGATCCCGAAAGGTGCTCAAGAGAGCTTGTAAGGGAGGCATTGAAGCGCAACACTAGTGATAATTTAACGGTGATCGTGGTTTGTTTCTCAGCTGATCCTCCCCCTCGAATAGAAATACCACAAACCCGTGTTCAGAGGAACGTATCATCGGAAGGGCTGAATTTACTAAAGGGTGTGCTGCACTGTAACTGATGAAACAGGGAACGGTTGAAAGATATTTGCTTCCCAAACGCATTGGAGGGCGAAATGGTCTTGGCATTTTTCTACCGGGTAGCTGCAGCTGCCCCCTTGCACAATGGCTGACATTCACCCTTCATTCAGGGACATCCTTGTCATGTAGAATATGATTCCTTTAGAGTTTTGAAATCCTGTACACCAGAGCTAGCCCATCTTGTACCTCCGATTTGCAGGATTCATTGTTCTTTCTTTTCCTTCATCTGCTTCCTCCTGTGTAAATAAACCGAATCTTGAGAGATATGTTCTAGCACTCTTGATAAATTAAATAATTGACATCATTATTGGAGTTTTCTAGATGCTATGCACATTTATTTACATCCTTTTAGGATCATAAATAGACGGTTGTTGAGATTATCTTATTTTTTCCTATGAATATATTCTCATTTATTATCGTCAATTTCAACCGTCTATTTTCACTCATCCAACTATTCTAAAAAGGTATAAAGCTGAAATGTTTAACGCAATACGACTGAATCTGTCTCTCTCTATCTCTCTATATATTGAGCATAATCGAAGAGGTTTCACTTTAAAGAACCAAGGAGGCATATGATTTGAAGGTGGAAGCAACTAATGCATGGTCCATACAGCGAGATTTTGTTTAAAGTTGCAGAAAGAAATCTCAATATGGTCCAAAGGCCAAAATTTTGTTTCAAGTTACAGAAAGCAATCTCAATTAAACAGTCACGTTTCAGTTTGCTGCAGCCCATGGGAACTTTTTTCTCCATAAAAACTCTTCTCCCACTGAACCACGATGATTTCAATGATCTATAGTTCATCATTACCATCAGAATCTGAATCGCTATCACTGCATACAAATGAGTGACAGTGTAAGAACACCATACAATGAGTGTTGGTGAAACTGCAGCAAAAGGAGGCTGTAAACTATATAAAATCAGACTGACATAGAATTTTAGGATGCAGCCAGAACTGGTTTCTTGAAAAGAGAGGAAAGAGAACAAATAAAATCATCCATACCTCGAACCCGCTGCTGCAGTGCACGCTCAAATCTTCGCATAGAAGTTTGCTAACATCTCCTTGCTTAACGGATCCGTTCTTTATCAATTCTGTTAACTGCATGAGTTTGATAGCAAAATAAGAATCAATATTTCAGATATGCATTAAGGGTCTGTTTACCCAACATCTTCCGCACACCGTAAAAAGTTTTCCAGAAGATGTAATTCATTTTACGGACAACTACTGCCTAAGAAATTAAAAAAAGTTTCTTTAAGAAGTACTTGATAAGAGGAATAATGTAAACTCCATGTAGTCTCACCGTCCACAACAAGAGGAAATGTCTTTCGAGTATGCCTTGGCTTCTTCCTTATCTATAAATTAAAATGCAGAGATGGGGAAATACTTCAGAGGTTAAGAAACAATGGACAACTGAAACAAAAGGAGCTAGAAATTAACAGCATCTCTAAGAACATAGAGGTAACCAGTAACATGAAAGTGTAGAAAACACTGCCTCAGTGAATGGTTAGGAAGAAATACAGAAATCCTAGAGATATCAAGCAAAACCATTGGAGAGATGGCATGTACACATGCATATGCAACTTATGCCTTACATATATTAACAACATATACAAATGTATGAACCGGAGATAAGTTCTTGAATCTTTTAGCCCAAATTCACATTAAGGGACTAATCACATTTGCAGTGAAACATATGAATTCAGTCTCTGATAGTGGTTATGATTGACCAAGGCCTTCACCAGCCAGTTTTACAATGCAACAAATTAACATGATTAAATTATTTATACTCGCCACTCCCCCCCCCCCAAAAAAAATACTAATAATAATAATAATAAAATGACCCATACCAATAGTGAGATGTCCCAGTTATCCACTTTGATCCACTCACGTCGAGATGAATCTATCTGCAAAGTGAAAAACGTAAATGAAATAACATGCAGTTGCCTGCCTAGATAAGCTCTGTCATAAAGCATACTCAACTACAAAAACAGTATCAGAGAATTCGAACCGACTGCATATGAACGTAGTTGTGATTCCTATACATTTGCATATTTTTTCAATGATGCCACAGTTTGGTGGGTCAAAGTTTCGAAACTTTAACAAAAGTTTCAAAACTGTTAATAGTATCCGTGTGTAAATAATATCATGAACAAGGTCAAATAGTGACTGAATAGTGTTTTTCATATTTTAAAAGCTTTAAACACTTTAAACATATTTTAATTAACTAAAAAATATTGCATATATATAAAACAATTTAGAACACATATTATGGACTTTGAATTATTTTTGAAATATTTGATTGAGTCCAAAATCAATTTTACAAATATTTGTTATATCAAAATATAAGTTCAACATAATTTTTTTTAGTTTAAATTGAATTTATGAAATTCGAGTTGAATTAAGTTTAGTCGAGTTATTCTAGTTTTTGTTTAACTTTAATTGTAAATATTTATAGTATTATGATATTAATTTGCTCCAATTTAAACAATTATCTATAACCATATACGATATACATATATATTTCTTTATATAAAATATACATATATCATGTAGAGTTGAGCTACTCATCACAAACTTGAAAACCAATTCACTAATCGATAAAATTTTTTAGTTATTCAAGTCTTATTTTATAGGGTAAACTACACATTTAGTACCTAAATCATCAATTTTAGTCTGTTTTATTACCTAAATTTTTAATTTTTTGAAAATCATACCTAACGTTTAGTTTTCATTTCATTTTAGTACGTGTCGTTAAAAACTTAACGCATATAGTGCTTAAACTATCAATTTTGGTCTGTTTTAATACCTAAACTTTCGTTTTTTCTTCAAAGCTTAACATAAATTTTAAACGGGGTACTAAAATGAAACAAAAACCAAATTTTTAACAGTGGGACTAAAATGAAATAAAAACTAAACTTTAAGTATGGTTTTAAAAATTGAAAGTTTAAGTACTAAAACATAACAAAATTGATAGTTTAGGTACTAAACACGTAATTTACCCTATTTTATAGCTTAAATTGTATTTAAAAAATTTGAATCAAGTTTATGAAATTATAAATCGAGTCCAATTGAGTAAAAAAAATTGAGTCAAAATGAGTCGCATTTTTATCATCCCTAATAACATTCCTCAAAAACTCAAAATTATTTTTTGTAATGAGGTAATTTAAATTAAGAGATCACCCTTGTAGTAAACATCTATAATACTCTATTTGAATTAATCGATGAATAAATCATATCGATCAAATAAAAATATTAAAAAAAGGAAATAAAAGTTGTATTCAAAGTTGGACCATGGAAGTAGGGTAGGGTCCAGACATCTAACTACCTCAGAAACAGACGGCCACTCTCACGCCGAGCATTTCGCTGCGTCTCTCAACCACTGGCCCACTTCTCCGAAATTCAACCTCATATCATACATATATCTGGGGGGTTGTTTATTGAGTGAATTGATCATGAGTTTAATAATATTCGATTTGTGCTCGTTAAAAATATTTGTTGTTTGATTTGACTCGTTTGTTAAATTCGTTAAAAGTTTACTCGATTAGTGTTCATTAAAAAAATTTGTTGCTCGACTCGTGCTCGCTAAGCTCGTTAGTCGCCTTGTTGTTCGTCTTGTTGTTTTTCGTTAAACTCACCAAAATTTTTATCTTATATTTTAACTATAGATGAAATCTACTAATACTATATAGAGTTTAGTATAAACATAAAATGATAAACTTAACAATTTGTTTTAATCAAAATAGTGTATGAAACAAATTGAAAGTTTAAACTTTAAAATAACACTCCACAAATATATTGAAATGATAATTAGGGTTTAATTTTTTTAGTATAGTAAAATAATAATTATTAATTATTAATTAAATATTAATTTTTTTTATTTTTATTAAAAATAATAATAAATTAGTAATTTATCATCTACTAGTAAATTAGTATTTTTTAATAAAATAATTTTTTAAGATAACTAGTAAAATATTATAAAAAATTAATGAGTTGCTCGCGAACTTATCGAGTCAAGTTAGACTTTGCTCGATTCAGCTTATTAAGATCTCGAGTCGAATTCAAGTTCAAGTTAAATCAATTCAAATTGAACTTTTATCGAATTTTAACCGTATTAAGTTCAAACTACTCAAAAGCTACTTAACTCATTAAACACCCATACGTATATCATCCACCGTCCTGTAATTAAACCTAACCAATCTTTATTTATTTCATTTTAACTTTTTAGGTTTAATTTCAACTTTACTCACTCCAAATTTGAGCTTTTTGTTTTATATTAAATTAGTTTATTAATTTCTATTCTATTTGTAAATTGTATATTTAGTATCCATATTTCAATTTATTCAATTATTATACTCTTATTTTTCAAAATTTATTTTTTATTCTAAATTAAATGATACTATTTAGAGATACAATATGAATAATTTATGAGAATTAAACACAATCAAATTGAAGAGCATACATTAAATTTACAATTTACACATAATATTAGGACTATAGTGGAATTTGACTTAATAAATTCTACCCATTATTTGATTCAAGACCAAAATTTTAAAATTCAAAAAGTAAAAAGACTAAAAATGATCAAATTATAATACATGCACTAAATCTATAAGTTACCAATAGTACAAGTACTACCAGAAGAATTTGACCTTTATTTTAACAATGCTGCTTCTAATTTTTACTTTAATATATAATAAAACTAAAAAAGTGTTTTTATTTTCCTATAATGTTACTAGTTTGTTTTAATCGATAATTCTATTGATTTCTTAATTTAATATAACATATTTTAAAATATTTGACTGACGTGGAAAATTTATAATTTCATGTAATCAAATAATAATAATAATAAAAGAATTCACTTTAAAAAAACTAACAATATTATTACTTCACACCTTTAATAACTATAAAAGTAAAACATCATATTATTTCAAATTAAAGTAAAAAATTAAATTTCAAATCTACGTATAGTATAGGGATTAAAGACCAATTAGACCAACTTTTTATGATTATTTAAGAAAGAAGGAAGAAGAAATGAAAATGCCACCGTCTGTCAGTTACCTTGAGAAACATCACAGCCGTTAGATCATCGAGAGCCGAGCCCACTAAAGTGGATCTTAGAAGTTGTGCGGAAGTGATTGACGGCTGTGATATTTGTTTGCACGATAATAAAAATTATGAAAGGCGTGGCATATAATATAAAGGTGGAAGCTTCATATGAAGTTTGAAAATGCTTACCAAAAAACAAAAAATGGAAGAGAGAGGCAGATAATGACCAAAAGATAAATCTAAGAGCTGAGTCGAGTTTTTTTTTTTGCTGAGTTGAGGTGTCGCTTTTTCTCAATCAGTACCGAGTCGCTTTACCAACCAAACACTCATTTTTGTTAATTAATTTTTCCATGGATTCTAATAATCGATCCCTTTTTGCTTAATTATTTTTCATCTGTCTTCCTGCTTTTGTTGATTTCAACCCTCGATTTCTCGTTGCTGCAATGTAAGTTTTTCTCGAGAGTTTTTTTTAGATCAGATTTATGAGGAATTAATCTTTTATATTTTGAATCATTTGTTGAGCTAAATTATTGCCATTAATTTATTTTGAAACGAAATGGGAAAGGAAATCTGGCGATCTCATTTGGCTCTGATTCAAACGTGTGCTGTGAATCTATATATTATTTTTAAATGGAGTATATGGATCTGTAAACGAGAATTTATTCCTGCGAAAACGTTGACTTTAGCTGGATTATACTTAATTTACTACTGTCGGCATGTATTTTCTGGAAGTAATATAATGTAACGAGAATCATTGTTGTTCTCGTTTTGCTTTTACATCGTTCATTTCGATTTGATTTCATCTTCCATTGCCTGCTTGTCTGATTCTTTTTAGAAGCTCTCATAATCAATTCAATGTTTTCTCTTTGCATTCAATATTATGATATTTGTCTTCTTTGACTCAGATTATCCGATTATGGCAAGGGTTTCACCGTTTCTTGTTTTAATATTGCTTTTTCATAGCTCTAATGCTCTATGCTAATATTTGCTTCCCCTATTGTATGTGTGTCTGTCTGGCTGCAATCTCATCACGTTTTTTTTTCTGTAGACGCAAGAGTTTAAGTAACCAAAATGCAGCCAGCAATATAGAAATGGGTGTGCACCTTTGCATGCCCAGAGTTGGAGACCATAATGTTTGCTGAGAGTGCGAATGAGGAATCACTTCGTCAGGATTTTGAGTCTCTAACTGTGTCGAAACGGCTAGTGAGGAGTGTTAGCCAGAAGTCGAGGAAGAAAAACCACATAGCTGATGGGGATGAAGAGGATAAGGTGCGAGGGGTTTCTTTGAAATGTCTTACTCTATACGGTAGAGGTGGTGGTTGCAAAGTTGGCGCGGACACCGGTGAGGAGTTAGGTGATCCAAGTTGGAGGAGAAGGTCAAGTACCAGTGAAGACGGAAAGGCGTACAAATCAGTTTGTGGTATTGAGGATAATAATTTTGATTGCTTCTCATATGGCATGAGGGAGAAGTTTTGGAAGAAAATCAATAAAAAGGATTTAGATCTTGAGGAATCGGTACGAAACAGCAGGATGCATATCTTTCTTCCAGATGACATTCTTGAGATGTGCTTGGTGATACTACCATTGACCAGCCTTATGAATGCCCGCCTAGTGTGTAAGAAATGGAGAAATTTGACTACAACTCCCAGGTTTTTGCAGATGAGACGAGAAGGTTTATTTCAAAAACCATGGTTGTTTCTCTTTGGTGCTGTTAAAGATGGCTATTGCTCTGGGGAGATACATGCACTGGATGTGTCTCAAGATCAATGGCATAGGGTTGGTGCTGATATCCTAAGAGGAAGGTTCATGTTCTCGGTTGCCAGTATACTGGATGATGTTTATATTGTTGGAGGTTGCTCAAGCCTAACCAACTTTGGGAGGGTGGATAGGAGCTCATTCAAGACGCATAAAGGTGTATTGATCTTTAGCCCTCTCACCAAATCTTGGCGCAAAGTATCATCTATGAGGTATGCTAGATCAATGCCTATTTTAGGAGTATCCGAGGTCTGTTCAGATTTCTCAATCATTCAAAGCCATCAGAATAGACATGAGAGGCAGTTTCCCAGATCACGAGTTGGTGGGGTGTCAGATGTTTATGAGGATCCTCACAGGCTTTCTCTCAGACGTCAGTATGGAAATGCTTTCGGTGTAAACGAGCCGTCATCATTACCAAATAGAAAATCATACAAGTTTATCAGACAAAGAAGTGAACAACCAAATATGAAGGATTGTAAAAGATTCGTGTTGATTGCTGTTGGAGGTCTTGGATCTTGGGATGAGCCACTGAATTCTGGTGAAATCTATGATTCCGTATCAAATAAATGGACTGAAATCCAAAAACTGCCAATAGACTTTGGGGTCGTTTGCTCTGGGGTTGTTTGTAATGGGATGTTTTATGTTTGCTCCGAGAATGGCAAGTTAGCAGGTTATGACATAGAAAGAGGCTTCTGGATTGGAATCCAAACCTCCACATTTCCTCCCCACGTTCACGAATACTATCCGAAACTCGTTTCTTGTAATGGTCGCTTGTTTCTTCTTTCCGTCTCTTGGTGTGAGGGAGATGGACAAATTGGTCGGAGAAACAAGGCGGTGAGGAAAGTGTGGGAGCTAGATATGTTGTATCTTACATGGACCGAGGTCTCAAGACACCCTGATGCTCCAATGGACTGGAACCCTGTTTTCGTTGCCGACAAGTGCCTAATATTCGGTGTTGAAATGTTTAAAATATTTGGTCAGGTGTTGGATTTCTTCACCGTGTGTGATGTGTCTAACACGGAGATGAGTTGGTGCCATATTTCTAGGAATCGCATGGCTCATGAATTAGATGCTTCTTCTTGCACGACTAAGACAATGGCAGTGCTACATCTGTAACGTCTTCTGCAACACACTGTGATTCCATCAGAAAATCATAAAACATCAAGGTTGCTCGTACAGAGATTTTGCGCATAGTTTCTTTCGACCTGTGAAATTTTCGTATTTATTTCATTGAATCTCCACAATTTGTACAATGGCGACCACATCTGGTCTTGGTGCTTATTCAGTGTTAGCACAGTTATGGTCATTTGTAGTCTTCCCAGTAATTTCTTCACCATTGTTCATAAACGGATTATGTATTTTTCATCTTGCTTCTGTTGTATCCTTCATAAATTTCTGCCATGTTTATTCATTAATTTGCTTGAACATCTTGAAGAGCTCATTATGTACACCTCTCGTCTCTAGGTGTTAATGAGAATGAAAAATGGTCGTAGATGTCGCAATCGGTTACCGTTAATTGTTCGAAGCGGAGATCATCCCGGTATTGTTCGAAGCAGAGGATTTTGGATGATCAAGGAACCTGAGAAGGCAATAATGAGATGAAGGTCAATGAAACTAACATAATTAGAAACAAATGATCAATTTCTTGAAACCCTCTACAAGTGGGAAATCCATCAATATACAATAATATCTACTTGCAAAACTATCCATGTAGGGAGACAAAAGGATGAAACTGAAAATACATACACGTTGCTACTCTCCATATAATGCGCAATACAACAAATTCATCACATGTTTGGGAAAATTCCGGAGAAGTTTGGGATTTTGTCAACGTGCTTCAGGGCACGCTCGGCAATCTGTCGGGTTCTGTAGTCGGCATGGTGGAAGGCATCAACAAGTGCAGTGCTAACATTTTGATCTCCAGAAACTTCATAGGCTATATCTTCGGTTCTTAAAAGTCTCTCTACGACCCAAACGGCTCTGCTCCTTAAGTTCTCTGTTTGTTTCTCAAGTAACACGTCGAGTATGGGCTTAATTGCTTCTGCTTCACACAAAACGAACACTCCTTGCTCGATAGCAACTCCGTCATCCAACAAGGTGGAAAGTGCAGCAAGTGCTGCTTCGACCACCTTCACGTTGGTGTGATCCAAGAGCGCAACCAGCTTATGTACACCCTGTCCTTCCAAAAGACAAAAGCTCTCTTTAAGTGAACATGTTCCCTGGTGGACGCGACACAATCCTGTTATGACGGCCTGTTTGCTGAAACATGGAAAGATAGAAGCACAAATCCCAGGTGGTGGCAACTCCGGCAGTCTTGTCAAATTTTTGGATTCTTGAGATAAGTTCTCCAAAGCCGTGGCGGAGACCATCTGGACGTTGTCGAGACCATTGGCCTGAAGCAATTCAATGAATAATGCTGCAAGATTGTACTCACGGCAAAGAGCAACGGAATCGGGTTCCTCTGACAAGACAAAAGTAACCCTTGCAAGCACACGAACAAGTCCTTCGAGGACTGGTGTTACAAAGCGGGAGCCCCTAGTCTCTCCTTGCCTGATCTTGACAACTCTAGAGATTATTAGCTGAAAAGAACCTTCGTCTAGCATTTGCCTTGTGAGGCCCAAATCCCTCTCCGGGAGTTCAGCTAAGAGGCCGGCAGCTGCTGCCTGTTCTTCAGAAATTCCCGTGTTTTCTGATACGACTCTGAATAGGCTGCTGAGCTGACCAACTGTGCCACGAAGTGCATCTGCTAAGTCCTGACCCATGTAAGGAGAGAGATTCTGGAGAAGTTTTATGCACGCCATTCGCAAATCCTGCTGCGGAACCTCTATAAACTGAACCAAACTGATAGTAGCTCCAGAGCTTTTAATTGCGGCAACAACATTCAGAGCTGTTGTCGGAGAACTAGTGAGCCCCACAAGAACTTGAAGAAGTTTGCACTCAATTGGCGGACCAGTGTTGCTGATTAGATGAAGTAAGTTATGGACATTGTCTTCAGAAACAAGAGTCTGATGGTCCGGCCCAATAGGAATGGAATCAACATCATATCCTGAGTTTACAACATTGGACAGAATTGTGGCTGAGACTTCTTTAAGTCGCATGGGAAGATGATTGGCCCCAACGGTAAAGAGGTCTTTGACAAGAGGGGGAAGCATTCCTGCCTCGATCAACACCTTGGAGCTTGCCTCGTAAGATGAAATCTGGTTAAGTGCCTTCAGAGCAGCTTCTCTTGATTGCATGTTACCACTTTTCATGAGATTGATAAGAGATTCACCTACGGTTCTTGCAACATAGACTTTCACATCATTGTTCAAAACCAACTCACCAAGATAAGCGGCCATGGACTGCTTTGTTTCAGGCGTGCCTGCAACAATGTCATTTTACATAAATTATAGAGAAGTAGCAATGTACATGATCAGAATGCAAATTTCAGAGATGAAAGATTATCAGCCAAGGATGCCAACAAAAAATCGCCAAAGCAAGCAGGTATTTCATCGCAGATCAAGCAGTAAAGAAATAACTAGCAAGTTTCAGGGTTAGGACAAATGAACTAAGGGCTATGTATGAACACTAGAGGACTATGTTACTCAGACTCGGGTGCAAGTGTCGGACACGGCTATGTATCCGACATGGGTATGACCAGATTTTTCTAAGTTTTTCCATGTATTCAGAGGATCATTAGAGTTCATATCCCCCAATCAAAGTGTTGGACACGAGTGTCAAACACAGGTACTTCATGATAAATGAAGAGTCCGAGTAACATAGCTAGAGGCAATCATTGTTATGTAAAAGGATCCACACTAAACTGACAATGCCGTATATGACTCCACCCCCAAAAACAGAGGCCCTTTATGCCGGCAGCAAGTTAGGAAAACATGAAATTATCAAGGAAAAAGAGAAGCACCTTCAAGAATCTGGGTCAAAAGAGGCTGCAGTCTACCATTTTCAGCCATCTGTCGGACATTGTTCTCAAACTTTTCCAAATTTTCTAGTGTTTTATCAGCTTTCTCAACAGTTAAAACGTTCTCAGATTTACTGCTGGTCATTCCAACTAATATAAGAATTGCTCCATTAATAGAACCAATCTTCTCACACACGGCTTCAGATTTTGAAAGTTCATACAGCAAAGAGACTGCCTCCTCCCTCTCCTTGGACTGTTCATGGGACAAGAATTTAACTATGGTACGCACAGTGTCCCCCTCAGCCAATATTGCCTGAAAAATAATGCATAAGTAGTTAATAATCCAGTCCTGGATGCATACACGACAATGATGTCATTGTCACTCAACAGGAAATCATCAAACCTAGAACAACCTTATTATCTTCATCTTCCTCGACCACTACGAGGAGTGTCTCCAATGCTCTGCACCGAACCTTACGGCTGCTGCTCTTTAGCATGTCCACAATCATAGGTATTAGATCAGCATTGCGTACAACATGCTTATTGTATCGACTTTTTTGGCAGATATGCTGGATAAACTTAAGAGACAGCAGAACATCATTCTCTGAACTGTTCATATTTAGAGATCTACTAGCCATATCAAGCTGGGCTGCTTCATTCCTAGTTGTCCACTCTTCAATGGTATTCCGCAAAGCGATACTTGGGTTTAGATCGGTGCTTTTCAGTTCTTTTAGGGTCAATGGGCAAACCAGCTTTCTTCCACTTTCCCTGCATTCCTTGAGCCATTTCTCAATTGCTTCACGTTCAAATGTTTGGCCATTTTCCAACGTCACAGGGTCACGCATAACTTGTTTTGTCAAAGGACAAACAAATGCATCATAAAGGGGTTCTATGTGCAGTCTCTCAAAATGATGGCTATCATCTGACTGACTGCCAGGGTCATAACTTCCATCCCAGCTCGCAGCCATCTGCCTTTATAGTCACTGCAAAAACGAAAAAAATGTAAATAATCAGCTTATTAAAAACTTGCACCATTAACAGAGACAATAGCAATTGGAATAACCAATGAGATAACAATTGGTAGAAGGCAAACAAGAAATAGTTAAAGACAGCAAAACCGAAGTCCGAGGGTCCAACCAAAATCAAGGAGCTACTACATGACCATAACATATGCTATGTTTTGGTATGGAAGTACACAGTATGACAGACATGATTCCAGTTTAACCCTCCATTAGCTTTGCCAACAGAGATGAAGTGAGGCGCGCTTGGCAATAATCACTTTTCCGTCCCTCCCAAATATTGAACATTTAATTTAGGCCTTTTAACCCATTAGCTAAGTGGAAAAATCACACTTTTGACCCTCCTAAAAATCATTTATTTAATTTAAGCCCTTTAAAAATATTTTTTAATTTTATCTCGGCTCTCCCAAAATCAAGGAGCTACTATCTTGATATGAAAAAGACACATGATTTCAAATTTAACCCTCCATTAACTTGCCAAGGTGGTGCAGAACACTAGGAGAAATTTAAAACTAACACTTAAGTGCTTGTCGGGAAATCATTAGAAGGTAGGCAGGAAACAATTAAAAACAGCAAAATCAAAGTTCAAGGGTTCAGCCAGAAATCAAGGAACTACTATGTGACCATTAACAAACCTAAGCATCGATACGAAAAAGTTAGACATGATTCCAAATTTAAACCTCAACTAGCTTGCCAAAATGATGCAGAAGACTAGGTGAAATTCAAAACTAACCACTAAGCGGTTGTCCAGAAATCATTAGAAGCAAGGCAGGAAACAATTAAAAAAAGCTAAATCAAAGCTCAAGGGATCAACCACAAATCAAGGAGCTACTATGTGACCATTAACAACGCTAAGCATTGATATGAAAAAGTAAGACATGATTCCAATTTAAAACTAAGTGCCTGGCCATAAATGTTTGCAGCAAAATTAAGACACGGGAAATAAAGAATACGGAAAAGAGAATCCAAAAGCTCAAATTACAAATCTTAATTACCTCGACTAAGCAATGAATTTAGATTAGAATCTAACTGCAAGCTGTTAAAATCTAGAAAATCGAACTTGGCAATAACTTCACCCCCAACCAAATATAAAAGTAGAAACTTCAGATTGGAAAAGGTAGCAACTTGCTGCAATTCACAGCTGATTAAAGAAAGGAGGAAAAGGAAACATACCCTGTTGATCTTGAGGAAAGACAATAAAGGAATATGAAGGATGTGCTGGATAAAAAGCTCTAGTTATAGCTCGAAGAATCGAAGAAAAGCTGAAGCTGGATTAAAGGTGCGAAGTGTATTGCTCCCACATGTTGTTTGACTTGCATGAACTGATCGAAATTGGGGGGTTTCGAAGGAATTTGAATTAGGGTTTGGTTCCTTCGATGTCTTGAGGAAGTGGTGACGGAGTTGAGAAGAAAACAAACGAAAGAAGCAGCGGAGAAAATTAAATTAAATCAAATCAAATCAAATAGAACTAAATTTAAAAGAAAAATAAAAAAGAGAAGAGATTTTAAGAGTTGGAAAATAGAAAAGTTGACCCAAACAAGAGTAGTCATCTTCTCATCTGTCAAATGAGAAAGAGGGTGGAGGCACCAACTCATCATGCAACCTCCGCTTACCCCACTCCCTGCCTTCACCCAAGTGTAACATGAAAAATATGTCTTATAAATAATCGAGAAAATTACAAATTTATCCATTAAACTATACTCTATCTCCTATTCTATTTATTATATTTAATTTTTTTTTAATTTTTCGTTGAACTTAATATATTAGATTTTATTTAACCACTGAGTTGTTTCCTCACTAACAGTACCATGATGTGGCTTTCTTATTGTTACCAGAGGAATGACCAAAAAATTTTATGATTGAATTGAAAATAATTAGAAGTATAGTGAGTGAAATAAGAGAGAGAGTAAATTTTAGTGATTAAATTTAGAATTTATCCATTAAAAATTAAAATAAAAGAAGCCACTTCCTAACATCGTTAGTGAGAAAACGGTCGAATAACCAAAAAAACTCAACATATTAAATTTAATGAGGAAATTGAAAAGATTTAAAGTACAGTGAGTGAAATAGGAAAGAAAGTAAAATTTATTTACCAAATCTGTAATTTATGCTATAAATAATATAACACATTATAATCCGTTTAGGAGCAGCTTTATTCCATTCAACCTCTAATCAGATACCATGAATGGGGGTTGGTTTCCAGCACCGGTAAATGAAATTAGTATGAGTTAATTATACTAACTGTCTCTAAACTATGCTTTAAACTTCAGATTGATACTCAAAACTTGAAAATGTTCTAATTGAATCCTCAAACTATTAATATTATTTTCCCATCACAATTCTGGCATGCTAACACCCCGCCCCCCATTTACAACAATCCAATTCCAAGCTGTGCACAACAGCACATAGTAAAAGGTAGGCATCTCAACAAAAACACCAAAATGAGCAGATGAGCCCCAGGGAGATTTACTTCTCTTTCGGATTATCAGCTAGAAAGCACGCCAATCGTCGGAATCTTTCTTCGGACTATGCTGGTCCAATGAGACTTTAAATGGCCCGCTGGAGCCGAACGGATCGGAGACATCAAATGAGAACCCATGACCAAAGTCTTTGCTGCTATTCATGGAATCGAACCTAGTGAGCGTCTCGGGTTGCTGTGAAATCCACTGCCAAAGTCTTTGCTACTGTTTATGGAGTCGAACCTTGTGAGCATATTGGGGTTGTGTTGAAAATCCACCGTCATGCATGCTGAAGGAATCAAACCTTGAGAAACTGTCAAAATCCATTGATGAAGAGTTCACAAACTTGGAGGCCGGAGTGCTGGGAACCGAGTCTTCAAATGTAATTGGACTCTTATTATAAAAGCTATCCGCACTTGGGGATTCTGTTCTTGTGTGTACACCAAAATCATTTGATCCGAAAAAGTCTATGTGCTTGTAAATGTAAATGTAAATCTACATATTCGCGAACCATAAATGAACAAGAACACAAAATGAACATTAAATGAACGCGTTCACAAGCATTTATATAAATACAATAACAAACATTAAAAGAACATGTTCGCGAACATTAAACGAACGAACATGAGCTTAGGGATAGATATTAAAAATATAAACGAATATGAGCACTTTTAAAAATAAATAAACACAATATTAAAAAATTAAACAAATATGAACACCTTTGAAAATAAATAAACAAACACGATATTAAAGATTTAAACGAACATGAACACTTTTAAAAATAAAAAACCGAATACGAACAATCTCTTATTCCTTCAAACTCTACTCATTTACCCTAATAAAATTAAAGGATATAACTTTTACTCAATTTTTATAACATTTATTAATTTAATCATAATGGTAAAAAGGCACTCGAGGCCCTTTAGCTTTAAAAATATCAATGTAGTCCCTATTCTTTTTTTATCAATGTGACCATTCAACCGGAAAAAATAACTCAATATGATCTTTTGACCAATATTTTTCATCATTGACCAATGGTTCTGTTACTTTGTGCTGAAGTGACATGTCAAGCAGTCCAATTCCTCTGTTTAATGTTGTTTAAATTGGGTAGATTCAAATATACATCACTCAATTATTCTCTTTTTCCGTTTTGGTCACCATGAACATCTCTAATACTTCACCTTCAAGTTCCGCCCTAAACCAGACCAGAAATCCATGAAAAACAAGCGTTACCTCCCTCATTTACTACTCAACTACGCCTTCCTCTTTGTTGGTTCATTGTCTTCAAGCTTGCTCTCAAAGTACTATTTCAACCATAAGGGCTCGAGCAGATGGGTTTCAACTTGGGTTCAATCTGCTGGGTTTCCATTACTTATAATCCCTATTCTTCTTCCTTACTATCTCTTCAAATCCATTGAATGTAAACCCTTCACTCGTTTCACTCCAAGAATCCGCTGGGTTTCCATTACTTATAATCCCCATTCTGCTTAGGCATAAACAATCTTCTTTTCACATGGGGAATTTCGTATCTCCCTGTGTAACATCTCAAACTACGGGTTAATGACTAAATTGTAAAATTTTAGAATTTGGGGATAAAAGTAGAATAGTTGAATAGTTCAATGATTTATTTGGGAATATTTCCGGAAAGTTGTTAGTAATTATCCAAGGAATTAAAGGGCAAAATGGTCATTTGACAAGAAAGATATTTTCCCCTTATATGAATGAATCACGTGGGGGGGAAGAATTATCTTCTTCTTCTTCTTGCTTTCTTCTTCTTCACCGTGAACAAAGGGAGCTTCAAAGGTGAGTTGATTTTGTTCTTTAATTCTTGGATTTCTAAGTGGATTTTGATTCTTTGGGTGTTATATAAGCTTAAGGAAAGCTTATATAGGATTTAAACAATAAGATGAGTGAATTAGGAAGGGATTTGTAAAATGGGTTTTAAGATGTATTTTTGATATGATGTGGTTTTTAAAGTTTTGATGAGATTTTTGACTTGTCATCAACTTAATTAAGAGATATGAAGTGATAGAATTGAATTTGGAGTATATTGAAAATTGGGTATGATTCTTGAAGTTCATAAAGAGGAGAAGATTTTGAGGTTTAAGATGTGATAAATGAGTAGAAATTAGTTTAAGTATGTATATTTGAGTTAAGAATATAAAAGGGAATGAAACATGAAGAATTGAAGTTGAAATAGTGAATTTTTGTGCATGAACAGTTATTTATGGGTAAAATTTATAGATTTCTATAAGGGTACCGATACTGTAACACCCCCAACCCGTACCCAACTCGAATACGAGTCTGAGGTGTCACATTGACTTTTCAAACTTTGACTCTTGAGAAAATTCAAAGAAAATTTAAAACTTTCATTAAAATAAAAGTGGTTTATTTACATAAAGTGACCAAAATAACCAAAATCAATCAGAGTATTTTCAACTCAATCAATTAGTACATGCCAACTATATTCAAAACAACCAAACACATTTAAATTATCTATTTTCTGATCTGAAATTTTGTAAGGGATATGCTGACATGTCTTGCTCTTCTTCGCTTCTCTTCTCGATTCTGTACCTACGTGTGAAACAATCACACGCTAAGTCTATGACTTAGTGAGGCAAATAAACATATAATGTAAACTATAACTTATAATCATGCATGAACTATTACTGCTATCAATCATACCCTTATTCATATAACAAATCCCTATAACACATATGCAATATATAATTACATGTAAGAACATATATACACATATACTCATCATTTCCATCATTAGCCTTATTTCATTATCAATATCATTATTATTTATCTCACTTCATACATATCCTCTTATACCTAACATTTTAACCAACATTTTACTCATTTAATCATACAATCCACATATCATCATATAAATCATATAATACAATTCATAGCATAAAAGCATACAAATCACATGTAATATGTTTGTTGTTATTTCTTTATTAGCCCATGTACACATGTGAGAACTATAGATATGTGAGTTTATAGAGGTTGTGCACAAATGTTGTCACCACAGTTCGTATAATTGCACCGAAGTGCCGCGTAGAAATGCACCGTAGTGCCTCATATAATTGCACCGAAGTGCCGCGTAGAAATGCACCGTAGTGCCACGTAGGATTGTACCGAAGTGCCATATAAAATGTCCCTAAGGACCACGTAGAAAATTCCTTAAGAATCATATACATATACAAATGATCAAGTATGTGTCTCAAAAGACCTCACACATGTTCCAAGGAATACATATATGTCCCGAAGGACCGCGTAGACCCTCGACTCTTGGCATGCCAACTATACCCCTAGCTCTCAGGACACATATCATGGGCATTATCTTTTATATCCTTTTTCATATTCATATAAATATATCACATATTCATATAAACTCGTAGCTTCATTCACATATACATTTAATCACGTAGTTCATGTAAATTCTCATATCATTTCGTATTCATGTATCACATGGCATATAACACTTCTCATGTGTTCCTATAAACATTTCATATCCTATGACTTATATCTTTTCATATAATTTATACTTTAATCTCTTATATTCACCTGATTCAATATCATTTAACTTGTTTCACTTTCTCATATCACATATACTTTCTCTTTCATATATCTAATGTCCGATATCATATCTTGTAATCGTGTAACCATGTCTCTTTAATATAATTTACATAGTAAATCCCTATATTTATATCATATAATGATTTAACCTAAGTCATCCTTTATAAAGTTTATAATACATGATTAAATAGTCTCATTCTATCCTATAAATAACTTCTACTTATTTTATCTCATTTCCCCTTTCACTTACATAATTCATCTATATATACTAATTTAATCTATTTAATTAGTTCAATTTCCCATTACTTTATATATATACTCTTTCATAAAGCTTTGTAGCTCTTCACTTTATAATTCATAAACCATAGTTCCCTTTAACTATATAAATCATCCCTATATAACTTATGTATCCTTATTTATACATATACCCTCGAATTTATACTATCCTCATAGAGTCTTCTAATCTTTCTCGTGTAATCACCTATACCATATAATATGACTTAGACTCGATTATCTTATACTCACTCGTTCATTTCATTCCTTATGTCTTTATCATATAATTTATTTCATGTTCTTCCATTATTACATTTTAGTGTTTTACACAAAATCCTATAGGATATCCAAAGTATATCACTATCTTTAGTTATACATACATACAATTAATGTAAAATATATAATCATATATATAACACATATAATAATAACAACCACATAATCTCATTCATGACTTCATGCATATTATTCTAGGAAATAGACTCATCACAAGTCCTATTTCCATTAAGTAATACATGTCACTATTATACACTCACCTTGGCCTCACTAAGTTTCGATCCCCTTTTTATGATTTCCTCTCTTTTGATCGAATCTTAACTTGATACTCGTTCCGGAACTTGTTCATGTTCGATATCTACATAATCATACATTAATACATATCAATATCCCATTGATATACTCTAATCTATCATTTCTTACACCAAAAGAAATGTCTATTTCAATTTTCCCTTGAAGTGAATCGATGCATTCTACAGTGCATCGATGCATTCTTTAACATGTGCATGGATGCACTACACATGCATCGATACACAATTTACCTTCGATGTTTTCATTTTAAGAGGGGTGCATCGATGCACTCATAATGCATCGATGCACTAACTGCATTCGATGTTTCCATTTTTAATGGGTGCATCGATGCACTTCCTGTGCATCGATACACTCTGAACAATTCTGGAAATTTACTCTTGATGCATCGGTGCACATTGAATGTGCACCGATGCACATAGTACAGAATTCATTTTTAAGCCCGAAAATCTACTCAATTCAACTCAAATGCTTCATCTTTCATCCCCTTTCATGATCTCAACTTATATACACATGTTTAAACTCATTTATGTTCATTTACCTCTTCTTGAACCTTAATATTCTCTCCTCTTTATTAACTTTCAGAATCATACCAGATTTTCAACATGTTTTAAAACTCATTTTATCACTTCATATCTCTTAATTTAACCATTGACAAGTCAAATTCAACTTCAAAATCTATTAACTCATTCTATTTCACTAATTCACTTAAAAAATCTTCATATTTAATCCTTCATAACTCATCCATTTTGAAGTTTCAACATACTTTAATCTCTAACTAATCTTTCTTAGCACCCCAAGAATCAAAACTAAACTTAAAACTCAAGAATTAACCAACTGAAATTAAACTTACCTTTGCCATGGAGCTTACGGGAAGAGAAGAGGAAGGAGATAACCAAAGCTCTAGACTTTTCTTTTCTTCTCACCCTTTCCACGTGTTTTATAACCTTAAAAGAAAGATAAAAATCTTTCTGGTCAAATGACCCTTTTACCCTTTATTTCCTTTAATAATTACTAAATAACCTTCATCATATATTTCCAATAATCATTGAACTATTTCATTCTTCTACTTTAGTCACCAAATCCTGAAACTTTACAATTTAGTCACTAACCCGGTATTGCGGATGTTACAGATACCCTAAGGGGAGGTACCGATACCCCCTAAAGGAAAAAGTTATTAAATTTGTTTAGTCTATTAGTATCAAATTACAAGGTGTAGATATCTGATAATTACCTTAAAATGTATGGTTATGTAGACATTGAAAGTGAACAAGTTCCGGAACAATCAAAGAATTAGGATCGAATCAAAGCAAGGCTAAGGTGAGTGCAATTTAAATTGTACTTATGTTATTGATCAAACATTGACTTGTGATGAGGCAGTGGCGGAGTTATTATGGTAATAAGTAACTTCTAAAATGTTATGTGATTATTATGTGTGCATTAGTACATAGAAATGAATGTATATTCTTATATGTTACATAATTTACATGCTTATGTGAAAATGTAACATGTGATATAGGTTACATGATATGACATGCGAGTTTACATGAACAAATGAGAAATGATATAAGCCATATGAAACGATCCACGTGAATACATGCATTTGTGATATATGTGATATTGATATAAGTAATTATAGGAATATATAATATAAGTGTTATATGAAATGTGAATATGTGATATGAATGTGATATGTGAACATAAGTGACTAATTGACATGAGCTATGTGACTATATAAAAGCAAGAACATGTGACATAAAATATATGATAAGAAGATATGATCCTTTGTAAGGGTATTACATGATATGAAATAAAAGAGTTATGAGTTATATGCATATGAGATACATGTTTACACATACATGTGGTATGTGACAGAAGAGAATGAACATGTAATTATAAGAGAAATTATATGAATACAAAAATGTTATAAATGATAATGCCCATGTTATGTGATATGAGAGCTAGTGGTATAGTTGGCATGCCAAGAGTCGAGAGTTTACCTATGTTATATGGAACATATGGACATAATTACCTATGTCTTTCGGGACATATGGACAGTATACCTATGTTCTAAGGAACATATTGACAGTTTACCTAGGTTCTTCGGGACCTATGGACAGTTGCCGAGGTTCTGTATGACCTCTGGATAGGTCCTTCGAGATATTTATACGAGCTGTGGTGACACCATAGTGGTGCAACACCTCAATGTACTCACATACCTTAAGTTCTTAAAAGTATGCATGGGCTAATACATAGACTTTAAAGAGAGTAAATAAATCAATTGATATGATACGATGTGTGTTTCGTTGTGAAATGATATATGTGTTCCATGATGTGTATAGAAATGTTTAGTATATGTTTATATGATAAAAAGAATTAGTGACATGTGTACATGTGTTAATAAGAGATAATAACAAATACACTATATCTGATATGTATATTTGGTAATATGAAATATGTTATAGAAATTACATGATGATATGTTTATTCCTTGGTGTAGTGATATATGTGTTATATGATGAGTATATGGTAAGTAAAAGGGATTAATGATAGTATTTGTAGATGTATGCCTTTTGTTTATACGAAATATTATATGGTTATATTATATGTTTTATATGTCTCATTAAGTGATCGACTTAGCGTGTGATTGTTTCACACGTAGATTTGGAAAGCGAAAAGAGAAGTAAAGAGGAACAAGACAGGTCAGTTCTCCTTACCGAAGATCAGATCAGAAATGTAGATCGAATTACATGTATTTTGTTAGATAGAATTTAGTTGGCATGTAATAAAAAGGATTTGTATTGGATATGCTCTGATCGAGTTTTGGAATATTTTAAACGTATATATATAAATGGTAAATGTATAATGATGAACGTTTTAAATTTTATGAATTTTATATGTTTTTCCGAGGTACTGTAGCAGGGTATCGGTACCCCTCCAGTATTCTGGAATTTTTTTAGCATTCGGGTACTGTTCAGGGTACTTTTCATCATTGTTCACGTTACTGTTCATTACTGTTCATACCGTATTTTACTGTTCATGAAAACATATTTTGTTTTCAAATTGGTTTTAACGAACATAATTTAACAATATATAATCATATTTTATTAATATAAGTTCAAATGTTCTGTTATTTTATACAAATATTGTTTTAAAAAGTCAATGTGACATATCAGACTCGTATTCGGGTCGTGTACGGGTTGGGGTGTTACACCCTATGTCGACTTCCTCTCTCGTTTTATCATCTCAGTTAGTGTTCAATATGATCCTATATGCACTCATCGTGAAGCAGAAGATCACTTTCGTGAACGCGAATCGTGTCATTTTGTTAACGTTATCTTATGTGTTATTAGCCTTAAAATATAGCAACAATAAACCCCATGGTTTAACCAGAGCCAAGTACTTCATCGGGTACTTCGCGACCATCGGTGCGGGGTTGCTTTTCGCGTTGTATCTTCCCATCATGAAGATGGGGTAGAAGAAGGTATACTTAGCTATGAAAGTTGAGTGAGAAAGTGAGGAAATCTGAAGGGAAAGTTGAGAAGGAGAGTCGCATAAGAGGAGAGAAATTGAAAGAATGAAGGTAAGGAAAAAAGTGAAAGAGCGGTGATTGAGAGAAAATGAAACACGGTGGGGAGACAAACTAGAGAAAGAGACAGAAAAAACAAGGTAAATGTAAGTTTAGTGGCCAAAACAGAAAAGAAAAAATAATTGAGTGATGAATAGTTTAGTTTACCCAATTTACACAACATTAAACAAGGGAATTGAATTAATTGACGTAAGTTCAAAGTAATGGAGTGTCACATTAATCCAAAAAGAAGGGTTACATTAATTTTATTTTTAAAAGTTTACAGATTTATGATGCCTTTTTGGTAATCATAATTAATATCTTTAAGAGAAAAAGTAAATAAGGATGAATGAAAAGAATTTAGGATATGGTCGAATTCTTTAAAAAGTTGTGATTTTTAATATATTTACACATTTTTTAAATAATTTTATCAATATTTTAATTTTAAATTTCTTAAATTTTTAATATAATATCATAAAGTCAAATTTTTAATATAAAATCTTACATTCATCTAATAATATAAATGATATACTATCAATTGATTTGATAAGATATAATGTCAGATATTGAGTCGAATATATAAAATTAGGTTAAATTGATAAAAAAAATGAAGTAAATTATCAATATCAATGGATTATTAAAAACTAGCAAAGCTTTAAGCCAATCTTGTTAACCCGTAAACAAAGAAAATAACTAAGTATTATCTTCATATAAACAAATCTATATATTAATAACAATTATATTGTCTGAAATTCCTAACCTTTAATCCAACGGGTTGGGTATTAGAATGGCAGGAGATCGCCGGGAAATCATCTGAGCAGGACGAACTGTTCGACTAGATTAGAGTAAGATTCGTGGCGATTCCACTTTCCCAATCAACTGATCAATCGCTGCTCACAAGGAATAATAACGAAGTTGTTTATGCAAAACCAACTTAAATTGTGTAATAAATTTTTTTTGTAATGGAATAATACTACCTAGTACCTGTATCGGAATTCTGGAAATAGATACTTTCAGCCCTGTTTGCAATGTTATCAATTAAGCCAGAACTTACTGGTTTCGTCCTCTTATCTTTCGTACCGGAATCTTCCGAACCCGACAACGCTTCTCCGGAAGCCGTTGGCGCCTGCGACTTTCTCTTCGAACGAGCACGGCGATTCTGAAACCAATTGTACACATTCGTTTCGGAAATCTGACCGTGCTGGGCAAGTTCAGATGCTATCTCCTTGATTTTCTGCTTGCTTGGAGTCCCGGTCCCTTGCTAGTACATATTCTCCAGAATCTGAAGCTGCACTGCCGTTGGAGTCCACCGTTGTCTTGATGTGATCTTCTGGCAAATGGAGGCTGATACTGGATCACAGTACAGATTCCCCAATCTAATTCCTGAAACCCGAAGGAAAAGAAATTGAATAATCCGTGAAGAGAAAAAGAAACAATATAGGGGCGAGGGAGAGCAGTGAAGAATCAAAACCTGTGAAATCTTGGTGGGGAGATATGGATTTGCGCAACTCAGCGAGTTGCTCAGAAATTGAAGCATGGGCAACGATTTGTTTCCTTAATTCTTCTATTTGTTCATCGATCATCACTTTACCGCAAACCCCATTCTGGATTTGGTATTGCAAATACTCTTCTGCTTGTTGTAGTTCTTGATTTTCCCACTCCATTATCTATGTATTTCTTTCTTTCTCGGAAAATATTCCACCATTGGAAATCTCAGTTTCAATTTATTGAGGAAGAAGCGGCAGCAAAGATGGTAATTAGTAGCATGGGTAAAGATGCGTGATTAGAAAAGTGAACAATTAAGGGAGCGGAAAACAGCATAAATTAGCAGATTTTTTAGAGAAAGTTCCGAGTCAACTTTGTGTCTGATTATGGCAACTTGGTATTCTTTCTACGTTTGAATGTTGAATTCTAGTTCCAAACAAAAAAAAAACATAACACCAAATTTAAAAGAGTTAACTGCACCGAATGTCCTCAAAGTATGACTCTCATTTTAAATTAGTCTTTCAACTTTTAAATGTTTCAATTTTATCCCTAAACTATGACTATCATTCAATATTAGTCCTCAAACTTTTGAACGTTTCAATTTCATCCCTAAACTATGACCCTCTTTCTAAGTTGGTCCCCAAACTTTTTGAACATTCCAATTTCATCCCAAACTATACATACATACTAATCACATCCCTTGTAAATAAAATCAGTAGGCCAAGTTATATTATTATATGTTTTTAAAAACAAAATTTAGGTTAAATTATGGTTGAAGTTAATTATATACTTGGATGAATTTGGGATGAAATTGAAATATGCTAAAAGTTTGGAGACCAATTTATAAAGAGGGTCATAGTTTAGGGTTGAAATTGAAATGTTCAAAAGTTTAAGGAGTAATTTAGAACTAGTGTGTTTAAGGATAAAATTGAAATATTCAAAATCTTAAGGACCTATTTAAAATGAGGGTTATAGTTTGAAGACATATAATGCAATTAACTCAATTTAAAATCATATATATTTTTCTTTTTATTTTTGGGAAAAAGTTAACTGGTTCTAAAAACGTAAATTTTCAATTTAACTATTATGCTAAAGGTGTTTAATTGAATTATTTAAATTTGATTTGAATTATCTTGAGTTTAAGAAAATTTTTATCACACTCAAAACTTGATTTGATTTTTGTGGTCAAAGCATATATTTGATGAGATTATGGTTTAAGAGAGTTTCATTAGATTTAAATTTTTAGATTAAAATACGTTCCGATTTGAAACTCGACCTATTTTTTTAAATCAAAACATACACTTGACTTGAATTATATATATGATTATTTTTATTATGTAAATAAATATATAATTAAAAATAAAATAAAATAATTATTATCATAATTATTTCTAAATATATATAAAAAATATTATATTATATCGAATTTAATCGATTTTCTTTCACCATAAACTCAAATTTAATCAGATTTTATCTAGTTTAAACTGGAGTTTTTATTGAACCGTCAAGTCCCCAGTGAAGGTCCCATCCCTACAACATAGAACCCTCTTCGAAAGAATGTGCTGATCCCCATTCCCCAGGTGTTGACAACCTTCGATTTTCGTTTGGTTTTCTTGTTTGTTTTTTTGGGGGCCTTTTTGTTCTTGAGGCCTGGAGCTAGCCCTTGTTTGATTATGAGCTATTGGGCCCCTTGACTTGCTTTTGTCAGGCCTGCCACTCTGTGGCTTAATGCCTTTATCAATGAAAATATAACTTGAAAAACAAATGACCAAGTAGATAATTAAACAACAGATAAAACCAAATTAATATACCGGATTGTATTTTTATGTCGAAATCCAAGTTCGAATTGTGGAGATAACATTAAACTACAAAAGTGATATAGATAAAATATTATAATATAAAGATATTGTTTATATCTTCACATTAATGAGGCACAAAGAAATACATTTTACTAAAAATAAAATCTGTTTTATATTAGCTTGAAAAATAAATCATATTAACGGAGATATTTTTTTCACTAACTAAACATAAAAAATACAAAATATAAAAAAGTAGATTATAACATTTAAGGCAAAGGAGAGAAGTGAAAGCAAAGGCCGCAGTGAGAGAGAAGAAGCACAAAGGAAATGGCAGGAGGTGAATCTGGGAAAGGCCTATGCTTAGGAGCTACGCAGTAAAAGCACACGGATCGATGACGTGGAATGAAATATAAAATCCCGCCTAAACCCCCGACTTTCATTTCGTGCGCAATTGAATTTCAATTTGCACCCCCAACTTAATATCTCCGCCTTTCGCCCCACTCTCTCTCAACTCGCTCCTCAATCCCTTCTTTTTCTCTACCTTTGTTTTCCCCTCTCTTGTCTCTCTTTTAACCCTAACCCTACCACGCTCCAACCAGGTATGTTCCCATCGATTTTTGGCGCTTTCCGTAGATTTTTCGACGATTTCTCTCGCTTTTTTTACTGGTTTGTGGTTTTGATTTGTAGGATTCAACATGAAGGGAGGAAAATCTAAGTCAGAGACGAAGAGCGCCAAGTGAGTTTTTGTTTCTTCGGTCGTTTCGATTTTTTTGTTTATCGTTATTAGATCGCGTTTTCTGATATACGAGATCAAGATGTGAGTGGTGATTTCTTTATTGGTTGATATCAACTATTTTTTTTTCTGGATTTGCTGTTAGGCTCAACGTGAAATCCAAAGCCGGAAAGAAATCTGGCAAGGCTGCTAAGGATCCAAACAAGCCAAAGAGACCTGCTAGCGCCTTCTTTGTGTTCATGTAATTTGCCTTTTGCTCCTGTGCTACCGTTCTGTTTCATATCATTAACAACTCTCAGCTGGTTTTGTCGTTTTTCGTTTATTTTTATGTTTGTTATGAAGTTTGAAATTCTGGCGTCTGTGATTTTTGTGAAATTCATAGTAGAAATGGTCAATTAAAGCGTTTCTTCTAATATTAGGGAAAGCTTTGATGAAATGATTACGTTGATTACTATATTTTTCTAATCTCATTAGTGTTACATTTTGTATTTTAGGGAGGAGTTCCGTGAACAATACAAGAAGGACCACCCTAAAAACAAATCCGTTGCTGCTGTAAGTGTCACAGATATACTTTATGTTATTGGTCTGTAGCCGCAAGTTACGTTATTATTGTAACTTAATTAATTTTTTTTTCTATTTTAGGTTGGCAAAGCTGGAGGTGAAAAATGGAAGAGCTTGTCCGAGGCTGTAAGTATTTATTTGCCTCGTTTGGAACTTTAAAAAATGTATGCGTAAATGCGTTTTCTGTTTCAATTTAAATCATTATTTTCAGGAAAAGGCTCCTTATGTTGCCAAGGCTGAGAAGCGCAAGGCCGAGTATGAAAAGAACATGAAAGCCTACAACAAGAGACAGGTAAATAAATCATTTGTGTTTTTAAGGTTTTTATTCAATGTGGCTAAATCTTTGATGAATTTTCCAGGCCGAGGGCCCCAAAGAAGAAGAAGTGGAATCTGAGAAGTCTGTGTCTGAGGTGAATGATGATGACGATGATGAGGAAGGCAGTGAAGATGTGGGTATCCACCTTTTCGGGTATTTTGTTGTTATTTGATTATGAGTTTGCTATTGGTTGACTTACTGAATGTGTTCTCATTCAATGCAGGAAGATGATGATGAGTAGGGGATGAATCCTTGGGATTGTGTTTGATCAATGTAGACTGTAATAGTGTTTGATCAAAATCTTATGTTATCGCTTTGATGTTTTCAATGTTAATTCTCTTAGATGTCACACACCATCTAAAGGGTGAAATGTATCTCTGAATCCTGATGGTTTATTTTGACCTTAAGAAAATTAAATAGTTTTAGATTGGATATCTACTGCTATATGTACTTTTTGAATTAAAGTTTAATGGCTTAGATGAATCCGTTTTTAGAGAATTTATCATCTAATGTCCAATTAGATTATGCTTTTTCCTATTACTAGTTTAATATTTGGCTGTTTTCTGCAATGCATTTCTGGAATTGACAGGCACTTAGTTTGTAATTCCGTTTTAGTTGCTGGTTTTCATGGTTTTTATGCTTCATAGGTTTTTCTTTGATGTTGATAGCTTTTACTATTTATGCACATGCTGTTGATTCTGCTCGATTTTATGTTAATTACCGGATCTAGAGAGAACTATTTGTTTAACAGTATTGCCTTTTATTTTTATTGGTTTCCGTTGGCCGTGGGCAACAAATGTTTCAAGCAATCATGGTTTAATCTATTTTATGCTGTAGCTAATGATCAGCATGCTTTAATTATGTTTCCTGGTTTACAGTAGGTGTAAAGCAAACGTTTTTCTTATGCTACTGAAGTCCGATTGAACCTTTTAAAACAAAAACGCTGAAGTAAAAAAATTGTCAATTAGCCAATTAGAGACCCCACTATATAGAACAAAGGGAATATTATGCAAATGGTCCTCAAACTTTAGAAGTTAATGATAAAAATAATAACGTATTAGTTTTAAAAGTTTGGTGATCAAAATGTAAATGTGGACCTTGCAATGGACGTCTCTCATTTGTTCATTGCAATTTGTCATATATAAACGATCCTTGCAAAATCTCTCTCGTCCATGCAATTTGTCTTTAGTTTTGTACAGTTTACATTATAAGCATATAATACCCCACAGTATAATCATTAGATGATTATAACATACACAAATAAGTTTGAGCAGCGAAGTCCCTAGTTTTTTTTGTGGATATGATAGTTGACTGTTCTCTCAAACCACATATATTTTTCAATAAATTTATCATAAAAGCCAACTTCCCACCAGCACGAATGGTCAATGCTGCAGTACTCCTTGTTCCACAAAGCCCCTGTATCCTCAAAAAGCAGATGTTATTACAGGGAAAAAGATTATATTCTTTCTTCATAAATTTAGGTTTAGGAGGAGTTGGAATTTTACCCGTGGGGTGCCCACTTCAACAAATATAGGGTTATGGTTGTACTCCCAGTCGACAGCACAAATGCCTGGTAATTTGCTTTTTTCAGCTTTGACTCTGTCCTTCATTAGTTTCTCAACCATTTCTTTCACCATTACATCTTTGCCGCCATGTTTGTTCAGCATTTGTTTGAAGCGTTGACCTATTCGCATAGCCTGCAGAGTGGAAAAGGATGATCAATGTTCAAGCATGCATATGATCTTAGGTGGTTTCTAGATCGACAGAGTTGTAGTTGGTGTGATTTGGAGAAACAAGTAAAAATGATTGAAGAAGACGATGAACAATGGGTGTAGGGTTGATATACCTTAGGAGTTAGGCCAGGGTGAATCAAGCTTGGCATTTGAAAGTACATAAAGACCTGGGGGGACAAGAAGGGTAATGGGTTCCCCCATCGGCCTATTGGAGATAAACCATAGATTTGGATGAAATATCAGCCACTATTAGATTAAATCCATTATACCAATGAGCATCCACGATCAGTTGCTGGGCAAATTCCATGGGGCTCTGTGTGCTCTGTATCAGCAACAACAGTTTGTCTTACATTTAATGAATCCACCGCCATGAATATCAGTTTAAGTTGCTTAAACTACCTAGATTTACTTACCTTCAAGAAACGTAAAGGCAGATTCCCTCGACTCTGACCTCGGTGTAGAAAGTAAAAAAAATAATAATAATAATTATGGGTGCACCTTTCGGTGCAATTAAGGCACCGAAAATTTGGTGCAATTTTTTTTATTTTTTTATATGGGCAAATTATAAACTCTAGTCACTAAACTTTAAGATATTTATTAGATTAGTCCTTAAGCTTCAACTATAAATACCCTAGCTCATTTAGCTTAAAAATCATCTCAAAGCATTCTAGCTTTCTTCCAATACTAGAGAGAATTTAGAGAGTTTCTTGAGAGTTTTTTTCTCTTTTTTATCAAGATAGAATTATCATTGTTTTCTCCTTGGTATATCGAGAGAGGTTGTAATTCCTATTTTCTCATATTGAAATTCTTCTACTGTTGCCCGTAGTTTTTACCCTATATTATTTAGGGGTTTTTCATGTAAATTTTGTGTCTTTTTATCTTCATTTTTATTTTCTCAAATTATCAGTTGCGATTTTGCTCTATCCGATAGCCGTCTTCCGCAACAATTGGTATCCGAGCTATATTAGAGTGTGTAATATCTACTTATTGTCTTTGTGGTTGCCACCAAAAGGTGGATCCTCCAACATAAGAAAGTAAGAAGGTATTACCCATTCTTTGAAGGTTCTAGAGAACTATTCACGATAGTGAAATAGTGGGAGCTATCCGTAATAGAAGCTATGACGACGAAATTTGAAATTGAAAAATTCAATGGGAGAAATTTCTCATTGTGGAAATTGAAGATGAAGGTCATCCAGAGGAAAAACGGTTGTCTAGCAGCTATCAGTGAAAGGCCGGTAAATTTCACAGATGACAACAAATGGATTGAAATAGATGGGAATGCTTGGAAAACTTTCATCTAGCATTAACAGATGAAGTATTGTCAAGCATCGAGGAGAAAAAGACAGCTAAGGAGATATGAGATCATCTCACCAAATTGTACGAGGCCATATCGTGCACAATAAAATTTTCCTTAAGAGGAAAGTGTACACTCTCCGTATGTCAGAATCTACTTCAGTGACGGAGCACTTAAACACGTTGACACTTTATTTTCTCAGCTTACATCCTTAAGATGTACAGTAGGAGAACAAGAACGTGCTGAACTTCTACTTCAAAGTATACCTGATTCGTATGATCAACTCATCATCAACTTGACAAACTGTAATGTCACCAGTCTAGTCTTTGATGACATTGCAGCTGCTGTTCTACAAGAAGAAAATCGACGCAAGAACAAGGAAGACAGACAAGTAAATCTACAACAAGCAGAAGCGTTGACAACGATGAGAGAGAGAGATCAACAGAACGTGGCCAAAACAGTAGTCACAAATATGGTAGATCGAAGTCGAGAAGCAAGAAGAATTTAAAGTGCTACAACTGTGCAAAGAAGGGTTACTTGAAGAAGAATTATTGGAGTCTAAATAAAAACTCTAATCCACAAGGCAATACTGCAAACACTTCAGATGATGGAGATGATCTATGTTGTGAAGCGTCAACAACTGTGGAAGGTAGAAAATAATTTACAAATATATGGCTCATTGATTCGGGAGCAATATATCACTTGACCTCGAGAAGAGAATGGTTCCATCATTATGAACCTGTCTCAGGAGGATCTGTGTATAGTTGCAATGATCATGCTTTAGAGATCGTTGGCGTGGGAACCATCAAGTTGAAGATGTATGATGGAACAATTAAAGTTGTTCAAGATGTGCGGCACGTGAAAGGCCTGAAGAAAAATTTATTATCCTACGGATTGTTGGATAATAATACAAGCAAGATTGAAACACAGAATGGAATCATGAAGGTGTTCCGTGGAGCGCTTATGGTGCTGAAAGAAAAAAAGATAGCAGCAAACTTGTACATGCTGAAGGGGAGACTTTGCTAGAAGCAGAAGCCTCTATTGCCTCATATAGTTCAGATTCTGCAATGCTATGTCATCAGAAACTTGGACACATGTCAGAACAAGGAATGAAAGTCCTTGTGGAGCAAAAGCTACTTCCATGCTTAACAAAGGTATCACTTCCTTTGTGTGAGCATTGCATAACAAGTAAGCAACATCGGTTGAAATTCAACACATCAAATTCTAGTGGCAAAAGTGTTCTAGAATTGGTTCACTCTGACGTATACAAACACCATTTACATCTTTGGGAGGAGCAAAATATTTTGTCTCATTTATTGATGACTACTCCAGGAGATGTTGGGTGTACCCTATTAAGAAGAAATCAGATGTGTTTTCAACTTTCAAAAACTTCAAGGCGCGGGTGGAACTTCATTCTGGAAATAAGATCAAGTGTTTCAAAACAGATAATGGAGGAGAATACACAAGTGAAGAATTTGATGACTTTTGCAGGAAAGAATGCATCAAAAGACAGTTCACAGTGGCGAACACTCCTCAACAAAATAGAGTGGCAGAGCGGATGAACAGAACCTTGTTAGAAAGAACAAGAGCAATGTTGAGGGATACATGCCTAGAAAAATCATTTTGGGCAGAAACAGTCAATACCGCCTGTTATTTGGTGAATCGAGCTCCATGTATTTGGAAGTATTGTGTACGTGATGTACAACTCCTAAGAAATTTCAAAGTTGATACAAAATCCAGGAAATGCAAATTCTTGGGGTATGCTGATGGTGTAAAAGGGTATCGCTTGTGGGATTCCACTGCCCACAAAGTGATCATCAGCAGGGATGTTATCTTTGTAGAGGATAAACTACAAAGAAAAAAAGATGATGATAGCGCTGAAAAGTCAGAAACTACACAGATACATGTGGAAAAAGAGTTTGAACAAGGAGATTCTTCTGAAGCAGAACCAGCACATGATGAACAAGAACAAGAGAGTTCTGAAGCTGCAATAACTCGTCAATCAGATCGTGTGAGAAGACGTCCCAATTGACACTCAGATTATGTTATAGAAGGTAATATTGCATACTGCCTTTTAACAGAGGTCGGTGAGCCATCAACATACCAAGAGGCAATAAACAACTCAGATGCTTCATTGTGGATGATGGCGATGCAAGAAGAAATTGAAGCCCTTCATAAAAATAACACATGAGACCTTGTGCCACTACCACAAAGAAGGAATCCAATTGGTAACAAATGGGTCTTCAAAATCAAGCGAAATGCTGACGAACAAGTGGAGAGGTATCGTGCAAGATTGGTGGTCAAAGGATATGCTAAAAAAGAAGGTATTGATTTCAATGAAATCTTTTCTCCTGTGGTTTAACTAACAACAGTTCGAGTAGTTTTGGAAATGTGTGCTACATTGAACTTACATCTAGAACAGCTAGATGTAAAAATAACTTTTCTTCATGGAAATCTTGATGAAGATATTTACATGCTCCAGCCTGAAGGTTTTGAAGAAAAAGAAAAGAAGAACTTGGTTTGCAGGTTGAACAAATCTCTGTACAGTCTAAAGTAGGCGCTGAGGTGTTGGTATAAGAGATTTGATTCTTTCATTATGTGCCTTGGATACAACAGACTTAATGCAGACCCTTGTGCTTATTTCAAGAGGTCTGGTGATAACGATTTTGTTATATTGTTATTGTATGTGGATGACATGTTGGTTGCAGGACCCAAAAATATCCTTTTGAAGAATTGAAGACACAACTGGCTAGGGAATTTGAAATAAAGACTTGGGATCAGCAAACAAGATTCTGGGGATGCAAAATGGTGACGATCAAGAGGAGAGATATCGTGCAAGACTGGTGGTCAAAGGATATGCTCAAAAAGAAGGTATTGATTTCAATGAAATCTTTTCTCATGTGGTTCGACTAACGACTAACAACAGTTCGAGTAGTTTTGGCAATGTGTTACATTTAACATACATCTAGAGCAGCTAGATGTAAAAAACAACTTTTCTTCATGGAAATCTTGAAGAAGAGATTTACATGCTCCAGCCTGAAGGTTTTGAAGAAAAAGAAAAGAAGAACTTGGTTTGCAGGTTGAACAAATCTCTGTACGGTCTAAAGCAAGCCGATGTGTTGGTATAAGAGATTTGATTCATTCATTATGTGCGTTGAATACAACAGACTTAATGCAGAACCTTATGCTTATTTCAAGAGGTCTGGTGATAATGATTTTGTTATATTGTTGTTGTATGTGGATGACATGTTGGTTGCAGGACCCAACAAAGAGCATATTGAAGAATTGAAGGCACAACTGGCTAGGGAATTTAAAATGAAGGACTTGGGATCAACAAACAAGATTATGGGGATGCAAATTCACCGAGACAGAAATAATAGGAAGATTTGGCTTTCACAAAAGAATTACTTGAAGAAGATATTGTCAAGATTCAACATGCAAGATTGTAAGCCAATTTCTACCCCTCTTCCTATTAACTTCAAATTATCCTCCAGTATGAGTCCTAGCAGTGAAGAAGAGAGGATGGAGATGTCTCGAGTACTGTATGCATCAGTAGTGGGAAGTTTAATGTTCGCTATGATATGTACAAGACCATACATTGCAAAAGCAGTGGGAGTAGTTAGTCGGTACATGGTGAATAGGTAAAGAGCATTGAAATACAATAAAGAGATCCTGAGATACATCAAAGGGACCTCAAATGTTACATTATGTTACAGAGGATCAAACTTACTTATCAATGGGTATGTTGATTCTGACTATGCAGGGGATTTGGATAAAAGCAAATCTACTACAGGATATGTGTTCAAAGTTGCTAGTGGAGCTATAAGCTGAGTTTTAAAATTGCAGTCAGTTGTGGCTACATCCACAACAGAGGCAGAATATGTAGCAACTACACAAGCCAGTAAAGAAGCAATCTGGTTGAAAATGCTATTGGAGAATCTTGGGCATAATCAAGAGTATGTCTCTTTGTTTTGTAACAGTCAAAGCGCCTTGCATTTAGCAAGGAATCCAACATTTCATTCAAAGACAAAGCACATACGAGTTCAGTACCATTTCATTCGTGAAAAGGTATAAGAAGGGACGGTAGATATGCAAAAGATCTATACCAAAGACAACATAGCATATTTCATGACAAAGGCGATCAATGTTGATAAATTTACTTGGTGTCGATCCTCTTGTGGCCTGTCAGAGACATAAGCAACATGATGGTACAAGGTAGAAATAATTGTGTGAAGATATGATTGTTCCAATCAAATCTTCAAGTAGTAGATTGTAGAAAGTCAAAAAAAAATAATAATAATTATGGGTGCACCTTTCGGTGCAATTAAAGCACCAAAAATTAGGTGCATAATTTTTAATTTTTTTATATGGACAAATTATAAACTCTAGTCACTAAACTTTAAGGTATTTATAGATTAGTCCTTAAGCTTCAACTATAAATACCCTAGCTCATTTAGCTTAAAAATCATCCCAAAGCATTCTAGTTTTCTTCCAATACTAGAGAGAATTTAGAGAGTTTCTTGAGAGTTGTTTTCTCCTTTTTATCAAGATAGAATTATCATTGTTTTCTCCTTGGTAGATCGAGAGAAGTTGTAATTCCTATTTTCTCATAGTAAAATTCTTCTACCTTTGCCCGTGGTTTTTACCCTATATTATTTAGGGGTTTTCCACGTACATTTTGTGTCTTCTTTATCTTCATTTTTATTTTATCAAATTATCAGTTGCGATTTTGTTCTATCCGATAGCCGTCTTCCGCAACACGCGGTAAAGGTGATGAAGCTACCACACGTTGGTAAGGAAGGCAACTCTGCCTTGTCTAGAACAAGCTAGTCATGTTCCTCCTGCAACTTCATCTCTTCCTCCCAATATCTCACAGCCATCAACATCCCACCATGCCAATGCCTTTATAGGCCTTCAATGCCACCCATAAACAAATCTCATAAGATATATAAAGAAGAAGAATAATTGAAGTGAAATGAAATGAAAAGATACCTGTTATGGTATCCATCTCTGTTATGTAGCAGAAGGAGAGAATAGAGTGGATGAGCTTGCCAAATAAAAGCAGCAATACACATGGAGACGACAGAATAATATGAAATGAAAAAAGATTAGCAAGAAGAAGAAACTGCAGATTTCTTTGTTTAACACGCTTCTGCTTTGCTCGGACATTGTCTTCCTTTTGTTGCTTATTGTTAAATAATACCGCCACTGCTTCTTCAATGGTTTTTAGGAAAACAAATGGTTAAAATCCAGAAAAAAAAGAAAAAAGAGAGGGGTTTCTACGGTATTAATGGGTGACGTCAACCGATTAAAGTCGGCCACCTCAATAGCTATCCAAGAATGTCTCAAATTCTTCTAAGCTACTTGTACAATACCTTAATATACTCTGATTTAGTTGTTCTAAAATTTAAAATTTTGGTCTTCATTAATCAATAATTATTTGGGTAAGTTATGCGCTCAGTACCTAGATTATCAGTTTTTGTTTGTTTTAATATCTAAACTTTTATCTTTTTAAAATTATATCTAATGTTTAGTTTTTGATCGTTTTAGTACCTCACCATTAAAAAATGATTTGGACGTGACATATTTTTACGAATAAATTATATCATTCATCACTTAACTATCTTCTCACTTGTATTTTGGTAACTAAAGTTTATTTTTTGTAATTTCGTTACTTAACTTTCAAATTAGTCATAATTTAATCACTCTAATTTTCAAGTTTAATTTGTTTATTTTAATTATATATTAATAAAATAATAATATAAAATTTTATGTCACAAAATTATAAATAAAATAAATTAGAGTGATTAAAATAGGAGCAATTTGAAAGTCGAGTAGTTAACTTGAAAATTTTTAGACTTTAGTATCAAAATAGGAGTGAGAAGATAATTGGGTGATGAATGATGTAATTTACCTATAAAAATACATTTTTTTTAATGACAGAGTACTAAATGAAACAAAAACTAAATATTATGTGTGATTTAAAAAAATTGATAGTTTAGGTACTAAAACGGATTAAAACTAATAGTTAGGTAATAAACACATAGTTTATCCTAATTATTAATATATTAAGTCAAAATTTGTTATTAATTTACATATTATGACATGTTATAGATCTAGTTTCTATTTTCAATTCTTTTAAATTTCTATAATGCAATTATATTATGTTTACACCATTTAAATTGGGATTAAATTTTTTAAATTTAAGACATAAAAATTAAATTTAGTTAAACATATAAGAATTATTTTAAGCTCTGTGAATTCTAAAGCAAAATCTAATTACCTTAAGTTGCTCCAAAATCTTAGTAAAGATGGTCAAATTATCACCTTTGAGTTACGAAGCTTAGTTTACAGGAGAGGGAGAAGAGTCGAGAAGAAGAATGAGAGGGAGATGAAAAGGGTATAATTATCCTTAAAGTCCCTCTTCCTTTGGTCTAAACTCAAAATTTTCGTTTTAATAATCATTTTGACCCAAATTTCATCCGAATAGGCTTACAATAAGACCAACAAATTTAATCTCATACTCATATCAGCCCCTAGATCTCTTAAGTCAACTCATATAGCTTGATTCAAAAATTCAGAATATTACATTCATACCATAAATCACATCATTTTCAAAGTTGAATCAATCCAAGTAAATAATTTCAAATCAGTAACAATGTCCTTAGATTTGGTGTATGCTTAGAGTTATTTGCACACACGAAATTATCTTGAATTTCTTTAAAGAAATTTTAATTTGGATCCGTATGGTGACACAATCTTATTTCACAGCATTAAAGAATTTGTTTTTAAATTGTTATTAAAATTAATAACTGTTGTAAAATAAAAATATTAGTATTGACGAGGGACGGAGCTCTCTTAGGGCCCAATGGGCCCCGACCCCTGTTAAAGTTTATATATTCGATATAATTTTGGTTTAATAGTATTTTGGTTCATGTAAAAATAAATATTTAAATTTCAAAAATATAAAAATTTATTAAATATTTAATCTAGTAGGGGTCGAACTAAAGAATGACAAGTCTGTGTTCTAAAATTTATGGTCTAATTACAATTTAAGACATTGTAAGTTTAAATATTAGACAAATTAGAAATTGTCTTTTGAGTTTTAAGTTTTTTTTTTTATTTAGGGTGAATACAAGATAATATTTGTACAAAGACTTTCAACTACCAATGAACGCTCATGCCCTTATATACGTGCTTGAACTCGGAACCTCAAGGATAACAATAATCCCTTAATCACTAAGGTTACTTGGTTCATGCTAAATTTCGAGTTTAAATACCTAATAAGTCTTTATATTTTTCTTAAATAGTCTAATATTTTGTCTCTTGCTAATATTTAATTCTGGCTCCGTCCATGTATTGACTATAATAAAAAAATGATATAATTATTGCCTTATGCAAAAATCTAATATTTTCAAAGTAATTTGTTCGGATTAGTGTAACCTCAAAGATGAATGTTACCCTAAAGTTAATATAATATTTCAAATATCATACATTCAAAGTGAAAAAATGAAACTCATTTGATATTACTCCAGAAAAGTTAAAAAAAAAAGTTGTTTTGACTTTTTATGTGTAGAAAAACAAGTTGGAATTTCGTATTTATAAAAGTAAAAGTAGTAGTAAATCGGTAAATAAAATAAAAGTGATCATCATAAATCAGTAAATTTTCTTTCATTTGCATTATCTAAAACATCTGATCAACAGATTACCAACTAGAGTTCAAAAGTAGTACACCATGGAATACAAGATGAAAGGGGCCTTGTCTATTCGGAATTGGTGCCTCAGGCAGTTCATCGCAATGGATGGTCACGACTGTGATCCGGGGTGAGTACGGTGTGGGAGTGTATTCGGAAGGGCCTTGTCTGGACCTTGGGTGATGGTACTACCGTTGAATTTTGGAATGATGCCTGGCTTTGGGAGTTACGTCTAGATCAAGCTTCAATGACTGAAAAGCATGCTTTGATCCCTTCCTTGCTGGACGATAATGGTGATTGGAATTGGGCTGCTCGGCGCAATTCTCTCCCTTCCTCGGTGCTACTGCATTTAGCAGCTATTAAGCCACCGGTGTTTACTTTGGCTTATTTGCAAAGGTCGAATTTTATCTAATGAAGAAGGGGCAAGACGACCTTACTTTGGTGCGTGTATTGAATCTCTTTCGCATATTTTTCGAGACTGTGTGGTAGCTTGCTCAA